>NW_021617641.1:0-1456 GCF_004785775.1 Grammomys surdaster | reverse complement strand
GATCTGTGTTGTTTCTTGAAAACCTAATGAATTTAAAAGTTCATGATGAACTATTAGATCCTATTGAGGTAAACGTTCTTAGCAATGGAGATCAGATTGATATCTGAGATCCTGACACTTGAAACTTTGTTGATGCCACTGATACAAGAAAGCAGTCCCTGATGTTGATCATGTAATGTACATGATCCATATATCCACCTGAAGAGGCAGTGATGTCAGTGACCTATCCTTCCAATAGAGAAGACAATTAATGAGCATAATTTATTCTTCCCTGTGAATTGATAATGATGACACTAATATATAACTGGCAACACACACTATGGTATTCCCCAAGTTCCATGCAGCCATTGGCAACCTGGTTGTCAGTGATCCTGGATGCCCCTGGTTACCAAGTTAATGTCATTATTACCAAATGCCTGCATAAGATATGATGATGTCAATGATCCATGCTGCCTCCAGTAGCCATGTCTAATGCTATAGTTCATGATGCTTCTTGAGTTATTGTTAATGTCAAGGATCTCAGAAGATAGCAAAATCTTAGGTGAAGTATTATACTAATACTTCTACCTCAGGTCATATTTACCTACCTTTTCTGAGGTATATTATGTTGATATGTAGTGAGGCAACAGACACCATTGTTTGTCATATATACTTCAGGCCTCCAGCAGCCATGGCAGTGATCCTTGCTGCCCATTGGGACATATTGATATCACTGTCTCCAAATGCCAATGGAATCATTACTGATGTCAGTTATCCATGCTTCTACCCAACATACGTTAAGTATCCTGGTAGCCCTTATCATTTTTATATCATGATTGAAACTGTCACTAGTGAAATTTCTTTACATGATCATATCTGCCCTCTCAAACTTTCTTTATATCCCTGGGAACAGATACCATGATCAGATTTCTACTCCCATAGCCAACCAGGCAGTGTGTGATCTCTACTACCACTTTGGAACAAATTGATGATATCAGTGATCCCAGTTGACAAGGGCAATTATGATGTCACTCATCGATGCTGTCTCTGGTAACTATGTTGAGATTCACAGTCAGTGTCTTTGAAGAGGTCATGATGTCTGTGATAACTCAACCAGAAATATCTGTTGTGAAGTTCCCTGTCAGTATTGATGCCTAAGATCATAATGAAATAAGGGCTGTGTGCTGCTACTGAAGATATGTCAGTGTCAGTGATCATAACAGAAGCCTGAAGGTATGTTCCGGTCAGTGCTGTAATCAGGGATCATAATGGAGTCTATTGTTCCTATTGCTGATGGAGACCCTGGTGATGTCAATGATCTATGCTGCTTCTAGAGATCATGCTGAATTCCAACATCCATACTGATACTTGAGGTCATATTGAGGTAAGTGTTCCAATGTGGCACTAGGGATCAGATTAATGTCTGTGATCCTATCTGCCACAAAAACTTCTGTTGATATCCCTGATGCATAGATGC
>NW_021617640.1:0-1177 GCF_004785775.1 Grammomys surdaster | reverse complement strand
GGTGACCCCCAATCATAAAGTTGTTTTGTTACTATTTTGTAACCGTAATCTTGCTACTGTTGTGAATCATAATGTAAATATCTTGCATGAAGAATATTTGATATGCCACCACAAAGAGGTCATGACCCACAGGCTGAGAAACACTGCCTTAGATATATCAAAGCCTAGCTAGGTCACCATTATGTTAGTTGATTAAACCAAAACTTTGGAGGGAGCCATTATTATGTCTCAAAGCAAAGGGGATAAAAATTCATTTAAAAAAATGTGAATCTTAGCACTTGGATTCTTTAGGCACCTATTATTATTTTTTCTCTTTCTGTTTGTGTGTATGGCCACTCTACATGCATGATGGATGTGAGGCCAAACAACAAAAATTGTCATGTGTTCCTCCATCACTTTCCGTCCTTTTGTTTAAGGCAGGGTCTCTTACTGAACCTGGAGCTCACTGGTTGGCTAGACTGGCTGATCTAAGACCTCCAGGGATCCTCCTATCTCTGTCACTGGTGCAAGGGTTGCAGACAGGCATTAATATACCTGGCATCTACATGCTACTGAAACCTCTCATGCTTATGTGATAAATGTTTTATTGAGCCATCTCCCCAGGCACTGAACACTAAAGTTTGATATTTTTAAAGGCTGACCTTGCTCTATAGAGCATGCATGTAAACATTGGTATATTGGGATATATATTCAAAAATAAAATGATAATTATCCAGAAACTGACAAGTGATTCAATTATACATTTACTATAGACAGAGAAAAAGGTTCACAATACATTGTGAAGTTAAAAGGGGCAGGGCAGGGCAGGGCAGGAGAGATGGCTCAGTGGCTGAGAGCACTGGCATATAAAATAGTATTAGATGGTTTCTACTCATTATTTAAATGAATGAAAAAAATTAATTATCATTACTTATCACCATATATTTTTCCAGAACATTTACATTATTATTTTTCTGTGATATATATTGTTTTATCCATTTTTTAAGCATTAGCAAAATATGTTATTTTATAAGGAGAATTGAGTGAAACCCACTGTATATTAAATTAAAAGAATTTTTAAAGGATTTTTAGAATCCTGGATTTTAAAAAATGAAGTGTTTTGGGGCAGAGTTTCACTGTGTGTCCATATAGTGAACTCTGTTCCCCTCGCGGTTTACAGTTAATAGTTTTAACAAGA
>NW_021617639.1:0-2935 GCF_004785775.1 Grammomys surdaster | reverse complement strand
TATATATAATTATATTTTTATACATATAACTAGATAAACATGTAATTCTACATATTTTCATTTATAATATGTAGAATTATATAATCATATATAATTATTTATATTCTATAAAAAATTTTATCATTATATAAATTATAATATATAAAAATTATAATATGTACTACAAATATATATATTATATATCATATATGATATAGTACCTTTGTTATATATCATAATACATATAAATGTGTATTATGTTATCTATAATTATATAATTTCATATATAAGATGTATAATATGTATCATATATTATATATGTTATGTAATATATATAGTATATATAAGATGACACAGGATAAATATTATATACTATGACATATAAAATATATGAGGTTATATGTTACATATAAGGCATAGCACATAACATGTAATATATATCATATATAATTTTTTTTTAGACAGAATCTTGTCCTGTTGCACAGGGTGGGGTACAATGGCGCCATCTTTGCTCACTGCAACTTCTGCCTCACGGGTCCAAGCGATTGTCCTCCCTCAGCCTCCCAGGTAGCTGGGACTACACCACACTGGGACTACACCAGCTGCCACCATGCCTAGCTAATTTTTTGGATTTTTAGTAGTGACAGCGTTTCACTGTATTGGCCAGGATGGTCTTGATCTCTTCACCTTGTGATCCCCTTGCCTTGGCCTCCAAATTTGCTGGGATTACAGGCCTGAGCCAAGATCCATATTTTTTAAATGAAAAAAAATTTCAAAGGTACTCTGCTTGGTACAATAATCAAATGTATAAACTGAGGAATAAAACATAACCATGAAACCTACTTATAACTGCATATGGAAAATACAGAGGATAATTTTTTAAATAACATATTTTGAAAGCCTTAACTAGTAATTTGAAGAGTTGGCATTTGAAAGGCCAGTATGAATATACCTTCAAAGCAGCAACACAGGTTCCCCATGAGAAAAAGCAAACACAGGGAAAATAAAAACACAAAGGTTCAATCTCTTCTGACCTTTGAAAGACACAGCACAGACAGTGGTCCTTAGGACGAAGAGCAGGAGACCCCTAATTCCGTCACCATGGCGATAGGGCATAAACATTGCTGGGTGAGGGCACAATCCACATTGTGAGGTCCAACTGCTGCCAGGAAGACAGGAGTGCTTTTACATAGACCGAAAGGTCATTGAAGGCTCAGAGTTTTGTTTCAAGAACTGAATCCCAAGCCCACACGTTATTAGGCTGCGCTTCTTAAAACAAGTTATGAGATGGGAAAAAGGGCACCCACAAACATACGTATACATTATGTATATAATAATATACAGTATCATATATATAATATATATAACCTATGTATAATATTGTTTTACATCCTGCATCTTATGTTATATATATTGTATAAAATATAATAATTGATAATATATAAGTTTTATAATTATACAATATGACATATAGTATATATTATAATTTATGACATATATAATATATGTTATATATCATATATAGAATATATTATACGGTTAATATACGTATTAAATATAAATTATACATTATATATATTATATATAATATATCTGTTATATATAATACCCATTATGCATAATATATATATTATGTCTATGTTATATATAGTATAAAACAACATATAATAATATATAATTGTATATATAAAATGCGACATATAATATATATTATATTTTATAACATATGTAATATATATTATATATTATATATAATACGTTGTATGTATAATACCTATATTAAATATATATTATATGACTATGTTATTAATTACATGTCACATGTGTTATATATTATATATTTTACATAGAATATACCGGTTACATACAATATATACTATGTTACCTATAATGTATAATTTATTACATGTAAAATAAAGAATGCAATATATTATGTATAATTTATAATATACAATATGTGGAATGTGATATATATAACATATAATATATGATATATGATATACAGTATATGATATATAACATACAATATATGATTCCTAATATATATGGTATACAATATATATTTTATGATATGTATTCTATATGTTTTATATTCTGTTATATATAACTATTTGAAATTATATATAACTGTATAATATTTTATGTAAATATGTAATATAATATATATAACTATATAATATATTATATATAACTATATATTATGTTATATATACTTTTATAACATAATTTACATAAAATATCATAATATAATATATATTATATTATTTCATATTACATAATATATATTACATATCACCCAATATAACTAACATACATAATATTATAATATAGATTATATTATGTTATATTAAATATCATATATATCATGTATCATATATTCTATAATATATATTACACATTATATAATATGTATGTTGTCTATTATGTGATATATATAACTATATATATAATTATATTTTTATACATATAACTAGATAAACATGTAATTCTACATATTTTCATTTATAATATGTAGAATTATATAATCATATATAATTATTTATATTCTATAAAAAATTTTATCATTATATAAATTATAATATATAAAAATTATAATATGTACTACAAATATATATATTATATATCATATATGATATAGTACCTTTGTTATATATCATAATACATATAAATGTGTATTATGTTATCTATAATTATATAATTTCATATATAAGATGTATAATATGTATCATATATTATATATGTTATGTAATATATATAGTATATATAAGATGACACAGGATAAATATTATATACTATGACATATAAAATATATGAGGTTATATGTTACATATAAGGCATAGCACATAACATGTAATATATATCATATATAATTTTTTTTTAGACAGAATCTTGTCCTGTTGCACAGGGTGGGGTACAATGGCGCCATCTTTGCTCACTGCAACTTCTGCCTCACGGG
>NW_021617638.1:324-1350 GCF_004785775.1 Grammomys surdaster | reverse complement strand
CTGGAATCTAGCAACTTTATTGGACATGACATATGAACAAATGAAGTCTACATGGCCAGGTGGTACAAGTGTTTATGCTTAAAGCAAACACTTGTCCTAACTGAAATGTCACATGTAGCATGATTTCAGTTTTGTCAGCCGTGTTGTACTTGTGTTTAGCTATGGAAGTACGGATTCTTTGCAATGCACATATCTTTGCTGTAGGTTTGTTCAATACATTGTATAGTGCTTTTCTGCTTGAATCTAGCACCTTGCTTGGACATGCCATATGAAACAATGAAATATACATGGCTGAATGGTACAAGTGATTATGCTTTAAACTAAACACACATCCTAACTGAAATTTCACATATAACCTGATTTCAAAGTTATCAGCTCTGTTGTACTTGCCTTAAGCTCTGGAAGTATGAATGCACTGCAATGCGCATGTATTTACAGTACGATAGTTCTATAATTGTATAGTGCTTTTCTGCTGGAATCAAGCAACTTTCTTGGACATGCCATATGAAGCATTGAAATATACTTGGCTGGATGTCACAATAGTTTATGCTTTAAACCAATTCCACATCCTAACTGAAATGTCACATGTAATGTGATTTCAATATTTTCAGCTGTGTACTACTTGCCTTTAGCTATGGCAGTAATAATGCATTGCAATATGCGTATCTTTACAATATGTTTGTTCAGTAAGTTTTATGTGATTTTCTGCTGGAATCTAGCAACTTACTTGGACATGCCATATGAAACAATGAAGTATACATGACCAGATGGTACAAGTGTTTATGCTTTAAAGCAAACACAAGTCCTAACTGAAATATCACATATAAAGTTCTTTAAGCCTTTTGATCTGTATTTTACTTGCCTTTAGTTCTGGAAGTATGAATGCATTGCAATGCATTTTAGAGTAGGTTTGTTCAATATGGTGTATAGTGCTTTTCTGCTGGAACCTAGCAACTGTCTTGGACATACCATATGAAACAATGTAATACCCAGGCCCGGATGGTACAAGTGTTTATGCTTTAAAGC
>NW_021617638.1:0-224 GCF_004785775.1 Grammomys surdaster | reverse complement strand
ACATCCTAACTGAAATGTCACATGTAATGTGATTTCAGTGTTTTCAGCTGTGTTGTACTTACATTTAGCTCTGGAAATATGAATGATTTGCAATGAGCTTATCTTTAGTGTAGGTTTGTTCAATACGTTGTATAGTGCATCTATGCTGGAATCTAGCAAGTTACTTGCTCATGTCCAATGTAACAATGAAGTATACATTACCGGATGGTACAAGTGTTTATGCT
>NW_021617637.1:0-2423 GCF_004785775.1 Grammomys surdaster | reverse complement strand
CCTTGGCCTGGGCAAGAGTCTGAAACCTACCACCACGTGGTTTAAGCAAGGAGAAACTGACAAGCTTATATTTCTTTCTGCAAAAATACAAGCAAACAAACAACAACAAAAATCAGGAGGTAGCTTCTAACCTAGAACTAGCCATGCAGACCCTCAGTGTCTCTCCCTAACACGTGTGCATGATATCATCCCATGGACAGGTTTAATTCCTATGCTGGGAAGATGACTGCATCTCTAGGTTTCTGTCTTCCTTCTTTCCTCCTTAAGTATATGTTTTATTTTTATTTTAAATTTTTCATCTTGGACTAGGGATAAAACTCAATGGCAGGACATTTGCCCGTATGAGCCCCTGGGTTTCATCAATCTTTTTTTTTTTCATTAATTGCTTCAAATTTTGTTCTGTTGTTGGAGTCTTTACTCTTTAGAAAGTGTGTGTTGGACCTGGGAGATGGCTAAGCAGTAAAATGTTTGCCATGCAAGTGCAAGAACCAGAGCACAGATCCCTAGGACTCACATAAAACCCAGGCAAGTGTGACTGCCTGCCTATAATCCCAGAATGCTGGAGGCAGAAAGGGAACCCCCTAAGCAAATTGATTACGTTAGCTGAGTCAGCAAGTGCTGGCTTTGGCTGAAAGACCCTGCCTCAACATATAAGATGGAGAATAGCCAAGGAGGACTCTTGGCATTGACTGACCTTCTCCTTCACACACACAGTAAGTGCACAGTCATATGCATGCCCCCACACACATGTGCCCCACCTTTTGATACACCACCAACCTTCTCAGAGCATCTTGAGGTCTTTTTTTCTTGTATTTTATAAATATCTGGAGCTATTCTCTTGCTTTTCTTTGGTGGGAGTTAGCCAAGGGAACCATCAGGTGAACTAGATTACCAGTTTGCCAGGAACTGGAAGTTCCAATTTTCTTACTTCTTCTGATTCACACTGATAACCACAGTGGAAAACTGTCTCTTCAACAAGTACTCTGCTGGGCCCTATTGATCAATGTACCCCTTGGAAACAGCATCAGAGACATCTGCTGTGTGGGTGGGAATGATCTAGGCAACCCAAAATGACAGCTGCAATTTAATTGAGAATCTACCCTCATGTTACAGGCTATTACACTCACCAGATATCAAGATGAGGATCCTGAACACACCATGTACTAGAACTCTCAGGATTTTGTGATACTAGGCAGCCAACTCCACCTCAACATTCCTTCTGACACATGAAAGGCATAGGATTTAGATACTTGTATTTCATTTAGTGTTTGAAAGCTGCCCATCTCTCCTATATTCAAGAAAAGAAAAAGGATAAACTTTGGGAATAATACAAAATACTTGGCACTGTGCTAAGGCAAGGGAACACCTGTTTATGCAGGGTATATCCTCCAGGGACAGTAAAGTATACTTTATTAGGAAAACAAAATGCCCCAAAGGCTGTGCTTTATGAAACCATCAGTCATCAATTGGTCATGGACTTTGGTGTGATTCAGACTGGGGGTGGAAATTGAGGGTAGCTGTTTTGCAATAAAGTATTGCTGACATCTTTGGGTTATGTGGGCTGCATAAACATACAGCGATTACATGAGGCTTTAATGAATGTAAGAATGGATTTGATAATGGTTCTTGCCTCTTGCATTCATAATGCTAAAACGCAAAGTAGCCCACAAAACCTTTGCTCAGAATGACAGGAGCAAATACACTCCGTCTTTGAAGAGAGTAAATGAGACACTAGGAACGGTGTTTGGGGAATTCAGTGCCTGTAAACCAGCAACAAAGCTCCTTTCTAGTCCTAAATATAGTTATATCCACATCCATATAAATATATAAGAGGTTTTATGGTGCACAAGTGGAATTCTTAGTAGCCCTATTGGGGCTGCTGACAAATGTTCAATTGTGTGATCCCAGTGTAAAGGGAATACATTCTTTTTCTCCACATCTGAACTTCATAGTCAGAAGACAGCCCCCTTCTTACTCATTGTCAAGGGGAATATTCACCGAAGAATCCTTACCACACTCACTGTATCACCCTAACTACTTTTATGCAGTCTTAAAAACAGCAGTTAAAATGTTGTTCATGAGAAGTTAACTGAACTAATTCTGTTATTCCCAGGTGACCCACCTTTTTGACAATGGGGCTACTGTGTTCTTTGCTGTGTTCATGGCAGTCTGGGGTAAGTGAAGAACACTCATAAAGCCTGCGTTCCCCCTCATTTATCCTCTAGTATGTTTCTTTAAAGTCTAGATATAAATGGAAGATGCTTGGGTTAATTCAGTTGGGTTTTCTGTTGGCAATGAGCAGGTCACCAATTTACTTTTAAAGTGGTAATATACAAGAGGAATACGCCTGATATTTTCCTCTAAAATCTTGGACATCTTCATCAATTTCCTTGAAATTATCCTCCATCTCTGGCTCTCAAAAT
>NW_021617636.1:0-3134 GCF_004785775.1 Grammomys surdaster | reverse complement strand
GCGGAGCCATGACACACAAGAGGAAAGACTGCTTTGAGAGGCCAAGGCGGGTCGGAGCTAAATTCACAGGTACTAACATCGCTCCCGATGAGCACATCCAGCCTCAGCTGATGTTTGACTATGATGGGAAGAGAGACCGGTGGAATGGCTACAATCCGGAAGAGCACGTGAAAATTGTTGAGGAATACGCCAAAGTTGATCTGGCAAAACGAACATTGAAAGCACAGAAACTGCAAGAAGAGTTAGCCTCTGGAAAATTAGTGGAGCAGGCTAATTCTCCAAAACACCAGTGGGGAGAAGAGGAACCCAATTCTCAGATGGAAAAGGATCGTAACAGTGAAGATGAGGATGAAGACAAGTATGCCGATGATATTGACATGCCTGGGCAGAATTTCGACTCTAAAAGACGCATTACTGTTCGGAATCTCAGGATTCGTGAAGATATTGCAAAATATTTGAGAAATTTAGATCCAAATTCTGCCTATTATGATCCAAAAACGAGAGCGATGAGAGAGAATCCTTACGCCTGTGCAGGAAAGAATCCCGACGAAGTGAGCTACGCTGGAGATAACTTTGTTCGATACACAGGCGACACCATCTCAATGGCTCAAACACAATTGTTTGCTTGGGAAGCCTACGACAAGGGGTCTGAAGTGCATCTCCAGGCAGATCCTACAAAGCTAGAGCTGCTGTATAAGTCCTTCAAAGTCAAAAAAGAAGACTTGAAAGAACAGCAGAAGGAGAGCATCCTGGAAAAGTACGGTGGCCAAGAACACCTAGATGCTCCTCCAGCTGAGCTGCTAAGAGACAGAAGACTATATGGAGTATTCCAGGCATGGAACAGTCATTAAAGGCCAGGAGCGGGCTGTCGCCTGCTCCAAGTACGAGGAAGATGTGAAGATCAATAACCACACGCATATCTGGGGATCTTACTGGAAAGAAGGCCGCTGGGGCTACAAATGTTGTCACTCTTTTTTTAAGTATTCCTATTGTACTGGAGAAGCTGGGAAGGAGAGTGTTAATTCAGAGGAATTTATTATAAATGATGCGACTGGAGAAGAGTCTGTGAAGAAACCTCAGACCCTCATGGAGCTGCATCAGGAGAAACTGAAAGAGGAGAAGAAGAAGAAAAAGAAGAAACACCCAAAGAGCAGTTCTGACAGCAACAATGAGGAGAGGAAGCAGGAGGAACTGAAAAAGGCACTGAATGCAGAGGAGGCTCGCCTTCTTCACGTGAAGGAGATCATGCAGACTGACCAGCGGAAGAGGCCCTACAACAGCATATATGAATCCCGAGAGCCCACAGAAGAGGAAATGGAGGCCTACAGGATGAAACGGCAGAGGCCAGATGACCCCATGGCCTCTTTCCTAGGACAGTAACTAGTCAGGATCAGACACATACACAGCGTGTTCTTTTCAGCTCCTTGCTGCCCATAGATAGAAAATCTTTATCTATCCTTCTTGCTGCCTGACATTAGAGTTTAGCTCCTGCAAAATCTGCCATGATGGCTCATCTTGAAATGCCAGCACTCGAGTGTGGTAGAGGAAAGAGGATGAAGAGATCAAGGTCGGCTGAGTGTGGTAGTGCACGCCTGTAATCCTAGCACTCAGGAGACTGAGGCAGGAGCCTCATAGCATTAGCTCCATAGAAAGTTTAAAACCAGCCTGCACTACATGAGGCTTTGTCTCAAATGAAAAAGAGTTTGAGGCTGTCCTAGGCTACATAACAAGATCTCAAGGAAGGAAGGAAAAGAAAAAAGTCATTTGTTCATAGTGAGGTCTCCAGCTGTGTGCTGTTAATCTTCGTCTCTTGTATGTAGCCCACTCTGTAGGTCCTCTCAAAGCCAAAGCTCCAGTTCTTAAATTACTGGGGACAGTAGTGACATCATTGGTAACTTAACTCCATAATTGCAGTTACAGCATTTGGTTTTGTCATCTAAGATTTGCTTGGGTTTAAACAACAAATATTCTACCTTCATCTGCATTGCCAGAGGGAAATCTGCAGGGCATGTAAATATCTGTGTCCCCCATAATCCTTATAATAAATATATTTTTGATTTGGTTGTTACAAAAAAAGAAATGAAGTATGTCTACATAATACATTTTTTTACATATTATTCAACATGAACTAATAAGAAGCAGCTTTCATTGTGATTTACAAAATAAAAATTGGCTATGAACATGACAAGAGAAAATTGAGGAGTGTTTTGTCAGTACTGGTAAATTTCTGAGATTTAATTTTGTGTGTGCGTGTGTGTGTGTGTGTGTGGGTGACTGAGGAGACCAGAAGACATCTGATCGCTTGGATCTAGCGTTATAGGCAGCTGGGAGCTGGGAAGCCAACACATGTCCACAAGAGCATCAAGTGTTCTGAGCCTTGAGCCTTCTTTCTGTTAGGTTTCAAACCCTGGGACAAATGGCTGAGGTGTCTATTTAACTCCTGCACCCCTCTGTCTCTACCCCTCTGTCTCTAGCTGTTATAAGGCTCTCCTGGCTGGCATGCCTCACCTGCTACCCTGAACTCTCCAGCCCAGGGGGCAGGGCTGTTTGTTCCTAGATAATCCAATCATTTTGGTTGTACCTTTTGTACCTTCGGACTCCTGGCTGCTGCACCTCGGTCCCCTCTCTCCTCCACCTCCCTCTCCCACGCGGCACAGCTCAGGGTGGTCTTGGCCATTTTGGACTTTCTCAGAGGTCCCTGCCTCTAATTACCTTCTCCCTTGTATCTTCAATGGATCTCCTCCTCCACCATAACTAAGAACAGTCATGTTTCCTCTCCCTTCCTTCCTTCCTTTCTTTCTTTTTCTTTCTTTCTTTCTTTCTTTCTTTCTTTCTTTCTTTCTTTCTTTCTTTCTTTTTTTCCCCTTTTCATTCACATTCAAGCTCTGACACTGGTAAATTTGGCATCAACTTTCATGTAATGGAATAACACACCACTGAATTCAGCGTTGAGAATACTGAATTATTTAATGTGAATGGACAGAACATTATGCTGTTACTTCCAGTGAAATAAATTATTTTTCACAATATAATGTTTGTCACTATCTATTATCATAGTCTAAGAAAATAATTTTGGGTACTTTCTTCAGCTAGTAAGCGTTTTTACAGTATGCCTATAGGCTACTGGACATGGG
>NW_021617635.1:0-1231 GCF_004785775.1 Grammomys surdaster | reverse complement strand
TTACTATTATCTATGACTGATGACTATTGATATTTCAGTTTTATATGTTACTGATTTACTATGAACTATGACGGAAGACTATTGATTATTCATTTTCATTTATTTCTGATTTACTATTATCAACGATTGGTTAATAAAGTTTATTCCAGTTAATTTATTTTTAAGTTAGTATTATTTATGACTGATGACTATTGATACTTCAGCTTTATTTTTTTTCTGATTTCCCATGAACTATGACAGAAGAAAATTAATATTTCAGATTTATTTAGTTATGATTTCCTATTAAATATGAATGATGACTATTGATTATTCATGTTCATTTTCTTCTATATTACTATTATCTATGACTGTTGACTATTGATATTTCAGCTTTTTTTATGGTTTACTATTAACTATGACTGATGACTATTGATTATTCATATTCAATTATATCTGATTTAATATTATTCATGAATGGTGAATATTGATTATTCATGTTTATTTATTTCTGTCTTACTGGTATCTATGAACGATGACTACTGATATTTCAGCTTTATATATTTCTGATTTACTATGAACTGTGACTGATGACTATTGCTTATTCATGGTCATTTATTTCTGATTTAATCTTATCCACATTTGTTCAATACTGATTATTCATGTTTATTTACTCTGGACTTACTATTATCTATGACTGATGATTATTGATATTTCATCACTGTTTGTTTTTGATTTCCTATTAACTATGAATGATGACTATTGATTATTCATGTTCATTTATATCTGATTTACTATTATCGACGAATGGTGAATATTGATTATTCATGTTCATTTATTTCAGACTTACTATTATCTATGACTGATGACTTTTGATATTTCAGCTTTATATATTTGTGATTTACTGTGAACTATGAGTGAGACAATAGATTATTCATTTTTATTTCTTTCATCTTTACCATTAACCACGAATGGTGAATATTGATTATTCATGTTCACTTATTTCTGACTTACTATTATCTATGATTGATGACTAATGATATTTCAGCTTTGTTTCTGGGTTACTAATAAATATGCCTGATGACAATTGATTATTCATGTTCATTTATTTCTGATTTACTATTACCCACGAATGGTGAATGTTGATTATTCATGTTCATTTATTTCTGACTTACTATTATCTATGACTATCGATATTTCAGTTTTAATTAATTCTGATTTGCTATTAAGTATGACTGATGACTATTGATTATTC
>NW_021617634.1:3262-4517 GCF_004785775.1 Grammomys surdaster | reverse complement strand
GGTTGTCAACCCTACCTCCTCTCATCTTGGGACCATTATTTGGGTTATTTTTGCTTATCTCTTCTGGTCCCTGGGCCTCAAATAGACTGACTAACTCTGTGAAACAACAGATAAATAATTTGGTAGTAAAACTTATTCAGATACATTATCATAAGTTAGCTATGGAGGACCACTAGACTCAAGATGAGGTTGTTACCTTATCCAGGGTGTTCCCAAAACCCATCTCCACCCAACCAAAAAGAGGGGACTTCTGCCCCTAGACCAAGCTGAGAGGGGCCACCCAGAAGCCCTTCTGACAGGCAACCTGGATTTTTGCTTAGGCTGCGAGGCTAAGCACTGCAAGGGAATACCAATAAAAGTTAAAAATATCTCTCTGGGTTCCCTGAGGGACAAGCCTGACTGCGTAGGGGTTGATGTCAAAAGTATCCCCTCTCCAGGAAAAAGACATTGGGAAGGGTATGTCCCTCGTGCCTCACTGGACAACGACAGGGTGATTGGAGCCACTACAAGGTCCCCATCAATTACTGGAGGTCAGGCCTCTATCCCAACCTTCGCCAGATTAGATTCGCCACAGCCCGTCTATACTTAGAGAAGGGAGGAGATGTCAGGGACATCACTGATTATACACTGAAGGCCTAAAATCAGCCATATGCCTAAAATCAGAAATAGGCCTGTCATACATGTATACTAACACCAAGTCTTGGGTCTCTGTGGATAAACACTGAAGCAGATGGCTATAAGCTATTGTAAACAGGCAGTTTTTGTGACAATTTACCAGCCTGAGTAGTCATAGACCTTGTAAATAAGTAGCCTTGGCAGATAATACCAACTTAGATAAGAACAAGTGAATCAGAGGCAGAGTCATAGCGACCTGTCCCCTGAACCCTTACCCAGCTGATACCCTGTTCTGAAAGATATCTGTATTCCCCCTGAACACCCACACTCCAGTGTCATCCCCTTCCCCACATCCCACCTTTCTGTGTTTATAACCCCTGTGTGAATGAGTATAAATTACAATTTGAAATAAATAAATAGGATGGGTCAGGATATGGTGTCTCCACAGGAGCAGACCAGACCAGCTAGGTGTCTGCCCCAGTCAAAAGGACCAGGTGGGGGGGGCAGAATTAAAAAGTATAACTACAAAATTTATTATAATTTTGTTTGTTATTGAGTTCCATAATTGTCTCTATACATTTACAATATGCACAAAAGTTATAAGAATATATATATATATATATATATATATGTGTGTGTG
>NW_021617634.1:0-3162 GCF_004785775.1 Grammomys surdaster | reverse complement strand
AGGAATCATTTTACTTTAGGTAAAGTCTAGTATTAGTCAATAGTGGATTTACTTATATGGGCCTTAAATGTTTAACTTTCTTTAAGTTAACAATTAAGACTCATAACAATAGTGAAAATGAGGCTTTATATTCTACAATAAAATCTATATTTAAGGGCATAAATCATAGGATATCAAAATTTTTAACATTATTGATCTATCTTTACAAATAAGTATTATTATGTATGTGCAGTGCTTAAGATATTTTTATTAAATATTCTTATGAGATATAATTAGATAGCAACATTTCAACTACAAAAGAAATGGACTTGTATTCTTCCTTTTAAAGCATTCACAATATTAAAATGAAAGTTGAGACCTATATTTTATAGGATTTGATTTGGTAATTTTTCATTTAAATGATCAACACCTAATCCTCTGATAAAATAATGATTCTTCTCCAAACAGTTCTATATTTAATAAAAGTCATCACTATTACTTCAAATTTTCTAAAAATATATATATGGTATACATAAATGAATATATATATATGTAACTGTTGACAAGCATGCTGTTTTCTATATCTTTTGGCACATGGAAAATAATAATAATAAATCTTTCTCTATTACATGACATTGTTACATATAAAAATAACTTATGAATTAATTTTAAGTAAATTGAAAGAATCAGGAAAGGTTTCTAATTTTCAAAATAAATAGGAATAGGAATACTTTCTCAGTTATCAAAATGCATAGTATGAAACTCACAGGTATACATGGATGCTTTATTTTAACACAGGTTTCCCCATGCCCTGCAGAAAACGGCCAACACAAATCAGCCTCAATTGCATTTTTTTAAGGTTCTTTTATTATTGAATGTACAGGTCATTGATGTATGCGTTGTTAAAATTTTGGGTATTAATAGGATTTCTCTGTGAGCAAACATGTGTGTCTCAGCATCTTTGTGTTAATTGTTCTTTTTCTTTGGCTGTTTTTCTTATAATTATTTTGTCTTATGCAGGTATTTGTTTTTAATCACATTTTATTTTGAGATGCCTGATTTTTAGTGTTGCCCACTTTCCCAGTTCCCACTCCAAGTGCTCTTCACCTCATCCCTCATCCTCGTTCACTCTGAGTGGGTACTCCCCCCACATCCTACCACCTTCCCCCACCTCCCCTAACACCCCATATTCACCTTCCCTGAGCATCAACTCTCTACAGGATTATACATATGCACTACCACTGAGGTCAGATAATGGAGTCCTTTGCTATGTATGTGCCAAAGGTGATGGACCAGCCCATGTATGCATTCTTGGTTGGTGACTTAATCTCTGGGAGCTCACAGAGTTCCAGGTTAGTTGATATTGTTGGACTTCCTATGGGATTGCCATCCTCTTCAGCTTTTTCAGTCCTTCCCCTATTACCAAAGGGTCCCTGACCTCAGTCTAATGGTTGGCTATAAATATCTGCATCTGTGTCACTCAGATGCCTAACAGGAGGACAGCCATGCTAGGCTCCTGTTCGAAAGTACACCATAGCATCTGTCATAGTGCTTGGGTTTGTTACCCATCCATGTGATGGATTCCAAGTTGGGCTAGTCACTGGATGATCTTTCCTTCAATCTCTGTTCCATTTTTGTCCCTGCATTTATTTTAAACATGAACAATTCTGGGTCAAATTATTTGAAGGTAGGTTATTGACCTCATTTTTTCACTGGGGGGATTTCTATCCAGTGGAGGTGGTTACTTCACATTCTATCTCCCCAGTGTTATGCATTTTTTGCTAAGGTCATTTCCCTTGAGTCTTGGGAGCCCCCAACACCAAGGTCTCTGTGACTTATTAGAGATTTGCCCCACCCCAACCCCTCAGCTGTATATTTCCATTGATTCTCCTGAATTTCTGCACTTCTCTCCTGTCTCCACCCATACCTGATCCTGCCCCCTTGTCCCTTTCCCCATCACTTTCCCACTCTGGTGCCTCCCTCACTTTGCCACCATGATTATTTTGTTCTCTTTCTTATGATCTTAGCTACTTTCCCTGAGTCTTTGATAGAAGATTGAGTGAAGATGAAGGGACCAGGGCAGAGGGTGAGATAGAGAGCATGGGAATTGAGAGAGATTGAGAGAGAGAGAGAGAGAGAGAGAGAGAGAGAGAGAGAGAGGTTAAAAGCACTAACTGTTCTTTCAGAAGTCCTTAGTCCAATTCCCAATTGGTGGGTCACAACCATCTGTAATGGGATCTGGTGCCCTTTTCTGCTGTGTCTGCAGACACCTACAGTATACTCACATATATGAAATAAGTAAATAAATATTTAATAAAAAATAAACCCTTTGTTTTTCAAAAATGAAACAATGAACCACATAAATATAGTCCTACATTAATAATATCTTATACATTTTTGATAACAAAAATATACTTGAACTGGTCCATGTCTTTCTTATTATATTTTCACATTCAAATTAACAAGGTGACATGATAAATAAATACATACCTGAGACTCAAATTTAGACATGAGTTACTTTCTTCACATTATATTTGCTAATGTTATACCTTCAAATCTTCAGGTTAGTTTACATACTATTAGGCCTGGATAGATAGCTCAGTTTATAAAGAGATTGCTATGAAGGCATGGACATGTGCACTTGGTACCCAGAAATAACATGAAGCAGACGATTATGATCCCATGTGATTGCAATCTTAATCTTTGAGAGGGGAGACAAGCACACACTTTTTGCTCACTGAATTCAAATCAAATGCAAAGTCCCCACTCTAAAAGACAAGCACTATCCCAAACAATTGAAGTTGATAGCCAAGGTACATATTTGAACTCACATCTCACATATGTTGTTCCACACACACACACACACACACACACATACACATATATATATATATATATATATATGTATGAACATTCATGCACAGGATACATGCAGTGTACACCCACTCAAGGGAATGCACAACATACACATGTTTATATGTTAAGTATATTTCTATCATTTAGCCTTATATGTATTATCTGTTTCACATATGTGTCTTGGGTGTTCTTTCTTTGTTTTAGAAGTCATATCTTGGATAGTAATGATTACCAAGAACTCACTGTGCTTTCACTGGTATGATATATATATATAAATATATATTTATATATATATATAAATTCATCCATTCAATAATTCATCTATTC
>NW_021617633.1:0-3267 GCF_004785775.1 Grammomys surdaster | reverse complement strand
TTAAACCAGGAGCAGATAAACCATCTAAATAGTCCCATAACCCCTCAGGAAATAGCAGCAGTCATTAAAAGTCTCCCCACTAAAAAAAGCCCAGGACCAGATGGTTTTAGTGCTGAATTCTATCAGACCTTCAAGGAAGACCTAATACCAATTCTCTTCAAACTATTCCACAAAATAGAGACAGAAGGAACACTACCCAATTCGTTCTATGAAGCTACAATTACACTCATACCCAAACCCCACAAGGACCCGACAAAGAAAGAGAACTTCAGACCAATCTCCCTTATGAACATCGATGCAAAAATACTCAATAAAATTCTAGCAAACCGAATCCAAGACCACATCAAAACAATCATCCATCATGATCAAGTAGGTTTTATCCCAGGAATGCAGGGATGGTTCAATATTCGGAAATCCATCAATGTAATCCACTATATAAACAAACTTAAAGAAAAAAACCACATGATCATCTCACTAGATGCTGAGAAAGCATTTGACAAAATTCAACATCCCTTCATGATAAAAGTCTTGGAAAGATCAGGAATTCAAGGCCCCTACCTAAACATAGTAAAAGCAATTTACAGCAAACCAGTAGCCAACATCAAGCTAAATGGAGAGAAACTTGAAGCAATCCCACTAAGATCAGGGACTAGACAAGGTTGCCCACTCTCCCCCTACCTATTCAATATAGTACTGGAAGTCTTAGCCAGAGCAATTAGACAGCAAAAAGAAGTCAAAGGGATACAAATAGGAAAGGAAGAAGTCAAAATATCGCTATTTGCAGATGATATGATAGTATACTTAAGTGACCCCCAAACTTCCACCAGAGAACTCCTAAACCTGATAAACAACTTCAGCAAAGTGGCTGGTTATAAAATCAACTCAAACAAATCAGTAGCCTTCCTCTACATGAAAGATAAACAGACTGAAAAAGAAATTAGGGAAATGACACCCTTCACAATAGTTGCAAATAATATAAAATACCTTGGTGTGAATCTAACCAAGCAAGTGAAAGACCTGTATGACAAGAACTTCAAGTCTCTGAAGAAAGAAATTGAAGAAGATCTCAGAAGATGGAAAGATCTCCCATGCTCATGGATTGGCAGGATTAATATAATAAAAATGGCCATCTTGCCAAAAGCAATCTACAGATTCAATGCAATCCCCATTAAAATCCCAACTCAATTCTTCACAGAGTTAGAAAAGGAAATTCTCAAATTCATATGGAATAACAAAAAACCTAGGATAGCGAAAACTATTCTCAACAATAAAAGAACTTCGGGAGGAATCACCATCCCTGACCTCAAGCTGTACTACAGAGCAATAGTGATAAAAACTACCTGGTATTGGTACAGAGACAGGCAGGAAGATCAATGGAATAGAATTGAAGACCCAGAAATGAACCCACACTCCTATGGTCACTTGATCTTTGACAAAGGAGCTAAAACTGTCCAGTGGAAAAAGGACAGCATTTTCAACAAATGGTGCTGGTTCAACTGGAAGACAACATGTAGAAGAATGAAAATTGATCCATTCTTATCCCCTTGTACAAAGCTCAAGTCTATGTGGATAAAGGACCTCCACATAAAACCAGATACACTGAAACTAATAGAAGAGAAGGTGGGGAAAAGCCTCGAATACTTGGGCACAGGGGAAAAGTTCCTGAACAGAACTCCAATGGCATATGCTCTAAGATCGAGAATTGACAAATGGGACTTCATAAAATTGCAAAGTTTCTGTAAGGCAAAGGACACTGTCAATAGGACAAAACGACAACCAACAAATTGGGAAAAGATCTTTACCAATCCTTCATCTGATAGAGGGCTAATATCCAATATATACAAAGAACTCAAGAAATTAGACTCCAGGCAACCAAATTACCCTATTAAAAAATGGGGTATAGAGCTTAACAAAGAATTTTCAACAGAAGAAACTCGAATGGCCGAGAAGCACCTAAAGAAATGCTCGGCATCCTTAGTCGTCAGGGAAATGCAAATCAAAACAACCCTGAGATTCCATCTCACACCAGTCAGAATGGCTAAGATTAAAAACTCAGGTGATAGTAGATGCTGGCGAGGGTGTGGAGAAAGAGGAACACTCCTCCATTGTTGGTGGGACTGCAAGATGGTGCAACCACTTTGGAAATCAGTCTGGCGGTTCCTCAGAAAATTGGACATAGCATTACCCGAGGATCCAGCTATACCACTCCTAGGCATATACCCAGAAGATGCTCGAACATATAACAAGGACATATGCTCAACTATGTTCATAGCAGCCTTATTTATAATAGCCAGGAGCTGGAAAGAACCCAGATGTCCTTCAACTGAGGAATGGATTCAAAAAATGTGGTATATTTACACAATGGAGTATTACTCAGCTATTAAAAACAATGAATTCGAGAGGTTCCTAGGTAAATGGATGGAACTAGAAATTATCATCCTGAGTGAGGTAAGCCAATCACAAAAGAAGACACATGGTATTCACTCACTGATTATTGGATATTAGCCTAGAACCTTGAAATGCCCAAGATGCAACTCACAGGCCACATGAAGCCCATAAAGAAGGAAGACCAAGTGAGGGTGATTCGGTCCTTCTTAGAAGGAGCAACAAAATACTCAAGGGAGCAAATATGGAGACAAAGTGAGGGACAGAAACTGAAGGAGGGGCCGTCTCAAGACCACCCCACCTGAGTATCTATCCCATATGCCCATCTTCTAAAGCTGACTTCTAGGGTAGAGTTCATTTCACCATAAATGATAACAACCTTGGCTGATGATGCCATAATTTGTTTATCATATATCTTAGCCCTCGTCATGTATATCTGCATGGTTTCTGGGATCATATTCACAAATGCTAAACAGATTCCATGCCTTTGCATTTCTTCTCTCAAATCTGAGAGAAACTGAATACACTCATCATCATCTGAGATGACAAGTCCTATCCAAGTCCATCGAAAATGAAGCATCAGGGATGCCATAGCATGAGACAAACACGTGTCCTTGGTTGCTACCTGATAGACATTGGAAAACTGGTCATGGTCACTCAATTTAGGATTAAATGGTCCAAAAAAACCCTAGAGGACATAGAAAGATGATGAAACATCCTGTAAGGAATACGAATGTCAGAAAGTTTGGACTTATATACAAGTAATATTAGTCACATTTCAGAACTCCTATTGAGGATAGTAAGATTACACTATAAATATCATAAATTATTCCTATTAGATTCTAGACTATTCCTGGGAAGTCACCATGTTTTAGAAAACAT
>NW_021617632.1:0-4619 GCF_004785775.1 Grammomys surdaster | reverse complement strand
CACACCACACATACACACACACACATACACCACACATACACACACACACTACACATACACATATACACACACTCCATCATACACACACACTACACATACACACACCACACACATACACCACACATACATACGTACCACACACCACACATACACACACACCACACACCATATACATACACACCACACACACCACACATACACACACATACCACACATACACACACCACAGACACACACACTATGTTTGCCAATGTCAACTGCATCCTTCATAAAGGAATTCCTGACACTACCAACCAGTGGGACTGCTTCTTTGGAGTTGTCACAGTATTTGAAGCTACATCAGTTTTGAGGCCAACATGGTCTCTGAAATCTTCAAATTCAATGACTCCCATGCTGTTCAATCTCACAGATAAAAATCCAGGTTCCTTTAAGAAGGTTCTGAGTCTAGCTAACCTTGTCCTCTCTCTTCAGTATTCTGCTTGCTCTATTCCCAGTCCTCAGTCACCAAGACTCTTATTTTTTCTAAACACTCTTCAGCTCCTCCTTTTCTGCCCAAAAGTGTCTTCACCCAGTCCATCCTCTAGCTAGCCCACCGTCATCACACGAGTATTAGCCTAAGCATCACTTCTGCAGGGAGTCTCTGATGTGCCCGTAACCTGGTACTAGGGTAGAAGTTGAGGTCTCCACTCCTACCACACGCCTCTGCTTTTCTTTCCCAGCACTGAGCACAATTGAAACTATGCATATCGTCCAGTTCTCCATGAAGAGCATAATTACACGAGGTGAGGGTGTCTGATTCCTCTGGTGTGTTGTAGCATCTGTTTCAACATATGCTTGTAAAACCTGGCTCTCCATGTTTGCGAGTGAATAGACGGTTAAGTGTCCAATGCCTGGAGAAGTATGAGCAATAAAGAGACTGCGGGTGGGTAAACTAATCGAGGTCTCCCAGTTTTCTTTTTCTTGCCTATAATTTAGCAATACTATTGGAGTGATGCTTTATACTGCACTCTGAGTTCTAAATTGAAAACATTATCAGTAGCAAACTTAATAAGGATATGCACATCATTGCCAGGGTGGGAGAATACCCAGGGGGGCCCCCCTACCCTCTCAGGGCAAAGGGGAAAGGATGGAGAGAGGATTATGGGAGGTAGTGACCAGGAGGGGAAATGAACAGGATGTAAAGTGAATAAATTAAAACAATAATAATACATTTTAAAAAGAATATAATTTAAAAAAAAGAATACACACATCACATTGTACTACATACAAAAGTCATTTTGCTGAATTGCGCATAAAAACATTTAATGCAGATTAAAAATGTTTAAAAGCTATCAGTAAGGTTTGTACTTTTTATCAATACAATACTCTAATCTAAAAGGAGGCAGATCCGAGCATCCATGAGCCCCAGGGTTCAATCTTCATCATGGTGACACGTGACTATCAATCCAGCAGTGAGAGGTGGGAGTGGGAGGATCAGAAGTTCAAGGTCATCCTGAAATAGAAATAGATACTCTTGGGATACATGAAACTTGAAGAAGAAGAGAAAAAGTATAACTGAAAAGAAAGACAAAGCAAGCTGGAAGAGGCCTTAGAGAAAGGAGGAAGTATGAATACCACAGGGCATAATCATGAATGAATACAGCTGTACTATTCATAATTTCCCCAAACTGAATGTTATTTAAACTCCTATTCATGGTCGTATTGAAGAATCAGCTGGGGCTTAGTCGATGGAAATGGTGCTCAGTAGTGAAAGTAAATTAATATTATGAACAACATAAATAATTCTCACAAGAAACAAACAACAAACAGGAATTACAGAGAGTACAGGCTGGTGAGGTTGTTTATATAACATCCAGACACGAGGAGCTGCTTGGAAGTGTTTGAAATGAGAGTCGTAGTTGCCTCCAGGAAGCTGGGGTGGGGGGCACAAGGGACTCTCGAGTGACAGCACTCTATTGGTACAGTCTGAGTGATAGAGAGTAGATATTACTTTGTGAAAACTCCTTGAATTTTGCCTTTATTATTCTTGTAGTTTCCTTTCTGTGTTATAGTTCAATATGTAATATTGTATTAAAAATTAGTTAAGTACATTTCAGTATAGAATACTCGCCGCCCAGATAACTGGACATTCTGGTCACTTTCTCATTTTAGTGGTCTACACATGGTCTGTTGGAAAACTGTTCTAATGGTTTTGGCCATAATTGTAAAGAAGTTAGAAGTTTATTTTTATTATACAAAAAAAAAGTTTTGCTGGGTATCACTCAGTGCTGATTAACAGTAAAAAGTTGGTTAAAACATAGTTTTGACAGGCAGGCAGGCACACACTGAGCAAGGAAATCTGCCATTAAGTTGGGAGATGGAGCGTGAGCATCGGATGTCAAAATCAGTCATCAAAGTCACCTTCTCCTACCTCCATACAGTTGACAGTGTGTTCGTTAGTCTTCCCTTCACCTAGGATCCCTCCAGCTTCCAGTTCTCTCCAGTTTCTTGTAGACGTCACTACAGTAGTCTCTGCATAGGACAGTCCTTCATAGCTCTTTATCTACTAATAGCTACTTCCTAAACAGAGTCCAGGTGTCACTGGTAAGAAAACTCCTGTGGACCATTCGATAGTCTCTGAGAGGACTCCTTGTGATTCCCCTCCCTCCGGTACTCCGACCTTTGTGTAAACTCAGGCTAAACCTGTAGAGTGCTTTCAGGGTAGTCTGGCTTCTTACATGAGATGCTCTACAGGCTCACTACAGGATGGACAGAGTAATTCCAGTCTAACCACTAGGATGCAGATGAGGTTGAGTTACAAAAGCCTGGCTTCTCTTCTGGATTCCACCTCCTCTCTGATCACTCTCTCTGCTTCTCAACCTCCTTGCCCTGGGGGACATCAGCTGCCTAGGAATAGCCCTGTCTTTGGCTAATAACCAGTGGGGATTTGAGGCCTGTCAATGGTCAAGCCAGTGTGCTCAGGGTGAGACCTCTCCAAGTCAAGTGTTCAGATAACAGCATCCCAGAATCAGGCACCCATCTAAGCTATACCTAGACTACTGGCCCAAAGAATCTGTGAGCTAAGGTAAACTTATCATGTAAACAGCTAGTAGTTAGAGTAATTTGTTACGTAGCAAGAACACAGTCCACCTTTGCTCAATCCTGGACCTAGGTCTTTCCTTACTATCATCCAAGGCTTCCTGCAGTCACAGTAATTGTGTTTGTCTCACACTGTAGGAATTGACTGCTTACATCTGTCCCATGAAAGGGTTTGAGTAATCATGTCTTGAACTTTTAAAATCTTAGTTCTTAGAACTAAAGTTGCATTCCATATGTGCTTGATTAGCATGTGAAAGAATGAGTAGCCGGGCGGTGGTGGCGCACGCCTTTAATCCCAGCACTTGGGAGGCAGAGGCAGGCAGATTTCTGAGTTCGAGGCCAGCCTGGTCTACAGAGTGAGTAAAAGGAAAAACAAAAATAAACAAAGAATAGCTGTTTAAACTTGGAAAATAAACAATCTCTGATTCCTAATCCTCTAACTTGAAAATGAAAGCAGCCAGGCAGTGATAGCACATGCCTTTAATCCCAGCACTTGGGAGGTAGAAGAAGGTGGATTTCTGAGTTCAAGGCCATCCTGGTCTACAGAGTGAGTTCCAGGACAGCCAGGGCTATCCAGAGAAACCCTGTCTCGAAAAACAAAACCAACCAACCAACCAAACAAACAAAATGAAAGCAAATAAAAGTTATGGAAACATTTACAAGGTAAACGAGCATGTCGTGGGACATGAGAAGATGCAAGAGGTAAGTGGAAAAGAGGGTCCAACTTTAGGGTAACTAGGTACCCCTAAGAGAAAGAAAAACTTGTCTTAGTTAAAGTCTCACTTTGTAGCCCTGGCTGTCCTGGAAGTCACCATGTAGACTAGTTGGCCTTGAATACTAGGGATCCGCCTGCCTCTTCCTCCCTGGTGCTAGCATTGAAAGCATATGTCTTCAAGCCTGATGCACAATGCAATCTCATGAGAACAAGGCATGAAATAGCTGAGCAGAAGGAAGGATGAACCAGAGATCGAGGTTCCCACTTGTGGCCAAGACCTTGCCAAGCCCTGGGGCTGGTGGCTGACATAAAATCCCAGGAGGAAAGAAACTCCCAGATGTCTAGGCCAATCTACTGTCGACCCAGGATGTAAGATCTGCAGGGATGCCATGGGATTTGAGATGGAGAAGAGCACCAACCAGGCCCTGAGGGGCCATGAGGAATGTTGGCCAGTTGTCCATCCCCAGGCATGGGAGAGGTGGGTAGCCTGAGACACACAACGAAAGGATTGAGAGTAGACAGTAGCATGGAAGGGGGAGCCAGGCCAATCCAGCTGCCGCTTCTGTCTCTGAGTTTCATGGTTCCAGGAATCATTTTTCCCTTGAAGGGCTGCAGAAGAAATGAAAAATTTTTATTTTATTCTATTTTATCTGGTAAGACTACAGGCTTAGCTGTCCTAGAATTCACTCTGTAGACCAGACTAGCCTTGAACTCACAACTCGAAGATCCACCTGCCTCTGTCTCCTGAATGCTGGGATTAAAGGCACGTGCCATCACTGCTGAAATGAAAACTTCTGTTAAGACAAATATGAGGATGGTGAATAAG
>NW_021617631.1:0-3947 GCF_004785775.1 Grammomys surdaster | reverse complement strand
CCAGAGACTATAAAAGCCAGAAGAGCCTGGACTGACATCATACAGACACTAAGAGAACACAATTGCCAGCCCAGATTACTATACCCAGCAAAACTCTCAATCACTATAGATGGTGAAACCAAGATATTCCATGACAAAACCAAATTTGCACAATATCTTCCCACAAACCCAGCACTTCAAAGGATAATTGATGGAAAATGCCAACACAAGGAGGGAAACTACAACCTAGGAAAAGCAAGTAAGTAATCTTCCAACAACCCCCAAAAAAGATACAAACATAACTTTACCTCTAATAAAAAAAATAACAGGAAGCCACAATCATTTTTCCTTAATATCTCTTAACATCAATGGTCTCAATTCCCCAATAAAAAGACGCAGACTATCAGACTGGATACACAAACAAGACCCAGAATTTTGCTGCATACAAGAAACGCACCTCAGTGACAAAGACAGACACTACCTCAGAATAAAAGGGTGGAAAACAATTTTTCAAGCCAATGGTCCCAAGAAACAAGCTGGAGTAGCCATTCTAATATCAAATAAAATCGACTTTCATCCAAAATTAATCAAAAAAGATAAGGAAGGACACTTCATACTCATCAAAGGAAAAATCTACCAAGGTGAACTCTCAATTCTGAACATCTATGCTCCAAATGCAAGGGCACCTACATACATAAAAGAAACTTTACTAAAGCTCAAAACACACATTACACCTCACACAATAATAGTGGGGGATTTCAACACCCCACTGTCAGCAATGGACAGATCATGGAAACAGAAACTAAACAGAGACACTTTGAAATTAACAGAAGTTATGAACCAAATGGACTTAACAGACATCTATAGAACATTTCATCCTAAAACAAAAGAATATACCTTTTTCTCAGCACCTCATGGTACCTTCTCCAAAATAGACCATATAATTGGTCACAAAACAAGCCTCTACAGATACAAAAAGATTGAAATAATCCCTTGCATCTTATCAGATCACCACGGACTAAGACTGGTCTTTAATAATGACAAAAACAATGGAAAACCCACGTACACATGGAAACTGAACAACTCTCTACTCAATGATGACTTGGTCAAGGAAGAAATAAAGAAAGAAATAAAAGACTTTTTAGAATTCAATGAAAATGAGGACACATCATACCAAAACTTGTGGGACTCCATGAAGGCAGTGCTAAGAGGAAAGCTCATAGCTCTATGTGCCTACAAAAAGAAACTGGAAAGAGCACACACTAACAAGTTGACTGCACAACTAAAAGCTCTAGAACAAAAAGAAGCAAATACACCCAGGAGGAGTAGAAGGCAGGAAATAATCAAACTCAGGGCTGAAATCAACCAAATAAAAACAGAAAGAACAATACAAAATATCAATAAAACCAGGAGTTGGTTCTTTGAGAAAATCAACAAGATAGATAAACCGTTAGCCAGATTAACCAGAGGGCACAGAGACAGTATCCAAATTAATAAAATCAGAACTGAAAAGGGAGACATAACAACAGAAACTGAAGAAATTCAAAAATCATCAGATCCTACTACAAAGGCCTATACTCAACAAAACTGGAAAACCTGGATGAAATGGACAATTTCCTAGACAGATACCAGGTACCGAAGTTAAACCAGGAGCAGATAAACCATCTAAATAGTCCCATAACCCCTCAGGAAATAGCAGCAGTCATCAAAAGCCTCCCCACTAAAAAAAGCCCAGGACCAGATGGTTTTAGTGCTGAATTCTATCAGACCTTCAAGGAAGACCTAATACCAATTCTCTTCAAACTCTTCCACAAAATAGAGACAGAAGGAACACTACCCAATTCGTTCTATGAAGCTACAATTACACTCATACCCAAACCCCACAAGGACCCGACAAAGAAAGAGAACTTCAGACCAATCTCCCTTATGAACATCGATGCAAAAATACTCAATAAAATTCTAGCAAACCGAATCCAAGACCACATCAAAACAATCATCCATCATGATCAAGTAGGTTTTATCCCAGGAATGCAGGGATGGTTCAATATTCGGAAATCCATCAATGTAATCCACTATATAAACAAACTTAAAGAAAAAAACCACATGATCATCTCACTAGATGCTGAGAAAGCATTTGACAAAATTCAACATCCCTTCATGATAAAAGTCTTGGAAAGATCAGGAATTCAAGGCCCCTACCTAAACATAGTAAAAGCAATTTACAGCAAACCAGTAGCCAACATCAAGCTAAATGGAGAGAAACTTGAAGCAATCCCACTAAGATCAGGGACTAGACAAGGTTGCCCACTCTCCCCCTACCTATTCAATATAGTACTTGAAGTCTTAGCCAGAGCAATTAGACAGCAAAAAGAAGTCAAAGGGATACAAATAGGAAAGGAAGAAGTCAAAATATCGCTATTTGCAGATGATATGATAGTATACTTAAGTGACCCCCAAACTTCAACCAGAGAACTCCTAAACCTGATAAACAACTTCAGCAAAGTGGCTGGTTATAAAATCAACTCAAACAAATCAGTAGCCTTCCTCTACATGAAAGCTAAACAGACTGAAAAAGAAATTAGGGAAATGACACCCTTCACAATAGTTGCAAATAATATAAAATACCTTGGTGTGAATCTAACCAAGCAAGTGAAAGACCTGTATGACAAGAACTTCAAGTCTCTGAAGAAAGAAATTGAAGAAGATCTCAGAAGATGGAAAGATCTCCCATGCTCATGGATTGGCAGGATTAATATAATAAAAATGGCCATCTTGCCAAAAGCAATCTACAGATTCAATGCAATCCCCATTAAAATCCCAACTCAATTCTTCACAGAGTTAGAAAAGGAAATTCTCAAATTCATATGGAATAACAAAAAACCCAGGATAGCGAAAACTATTCTCAACAATAAAAGAACTTCTGGAGGAATTACCATCCCTGACCTCAAGCTGTACTACAGAGCAATAGTGATAAAAACTACCTGGTATTGGTACAGAGACAGGCAGGAAGATCAATGGAATAGAATTGAAGACCCAGAAATGAACCCACACTCCTATGGTCACTTGATCTTTGACAAAGGAGCTAAAACTGTCCAGTGGAAAAAGGACAGCATTTTCAACAAATGGTGCTGGTTCAACTGGAAGACAACATGTAGAAGAATGAAAATTGATCCATTCTTATCTCCTTGTACAAAGCTCAAGTCTATGTGGATAAAGGACCTCCACATAAAACCAGATACACTGAAACTAATAGAAGAGAAGGTGGGGAAAAGCCTCGAATACTTGGGCACAGGGGAAAAGTTCCTGAACAGAACTCCAATGGCATATGCTCTAAGATCGAGAATTGACAAATGGGACTTCATAAAATTGCAAAGTTTCTGTAAGGCAAAGGACACTGTCAATAGGACAAAACGACAACCAACAAATTGGGAAAAGATCTTTACCAATCCTTCATCTGATAGAGGGCTAATATCCAATATATACAAAGAACTCAAGAAATTAGACTCCAGACAACCAAATTACCCTATTAAAAAATGGGGTATAGAGCTTAACAAAGAATTTTCAACGGAAGAAACTCGAATGGCCGAGAAGCATCTAAAGAAATGTTCAGCATCCTTAGTCGTCAGGGAAATGCAAATCAAAACAACCCTGAGATTCCATCTCACACCAGTCAGAATGGCTAAGATTAAAAACTCAGGTGATAGTAGATGCTGGCGAGGGTGTGGAGAAAGAGGAACACTCCTCCATTGTTGGTGGGACTGCAAGATGGTGCAACCACTTTGGAAATCAGTCTGGCGGTTCCTCAGATAATTGGACATAGCATTACCCGAGGATCCAGCTATACCACTCCTAGGCATATACCCAGAAGATGCTCGAACATATAACAAGGACATATGCTCAACTATGTTCATAGCAGCCTTATTTATAATAGCCAGGAGCTGGAAAGAACCCAGATGTCCTTCAACTGA
>NW_021617630.1:5648-8847 GCF_004785775.1 Grammomys surdaster | reverse complement strand
AAGAGTGTGTTGGATCCTCTGGAACTGGAGCCACCGCCGGGGTACTGGGAATTGAACCCTGGGTTCTCTGAAGGAGCAGTCAGTGTTCTCAACCACTGAGCCATCTCTCCAGTCCCCAAAGTCAACCTGAACAGCTTCGTTACTTTGTTAGACAAGGTCTCTTGCTGGTCTGGAACTCTCACCAAGTAGACAGACGGCAGACTAGACCGGCAGGCCTACAATGGCTAATCTTGGTTGTAAACCTCAGTTGAGCAATCGCCTCTATCAGATTGACCTGTGGCCATGTCTGCAGGGCACTATCTTGATTGCTAATTGATGTGGGAGGGCCCAGCCACTGTGGGTTGGGGATGGGGGCGGAGACTAAGCTATATAAGGAACCTAACCTGCTGGGAGTCTGGAAGCAAGCCAGTAGGCTGCGTTCTTCAAAGGTCTCTTCTTTACTCCCTCTGTCCAGGTTCTATCCTTGAGGCCCTCCCTGGCCTCCTTTTAACAGTAGACCTGTAAGCTGAATTAAGCCTTTCCTCCCCAACTTGCTTTTAGCTGGTGATTTTCTTACTGTTTTTCACAGCAACAGAAGCCAATTAGGGTAGAAATTGATATCAGAGGATAGGCATTGCTGGAGGCAGACCTGACCATGTGGTGTTTATGCCTTAGAATGTTTTTCAGGAGGAAGGGGGAGGATTCCAGTCAAGCTCTGGACTGGAAAAGCCACTGAATGCTCAGAGCTCAGCGAGCCGTTGTGGGGACTTGGAAGAGAATGCTGAGAGCAGTTAAGGAGGTCTGACTTGTAAAGTGCTGGGATGGGGTTGGGCAGGCGGGGGTTGGGTGGTAGGGATCACAGTCTCTGGCATGACCGTGTGTGTAATGGACTTGAATTAGGAATCTATGTCATTAGGACTGGGAAGTGGTGGCACGGGCCTTTAAATCCAGCAATAAGGAGTCAGAGGCAGGTACATCCATGAGATCCAGCCTGGTCTACATAACGAGTTCCGGGACAGCCAGGGCTACACAGAGAAACCCTGTCTCAAAAGAATAGATAGATAGATAGATAGATGTCCCAGAATGGTGGAATTTCCAAGAACAGCTTTCTTTCTTTCTTTCTTTCTAAAAAAAAATTAAAATTAAAAATTTATTTGTGGGACTGGAGAGATGGCTCAGAGGTTAAGACCACTGGTTGCTCATTCAGAGGTCCTGAGTTCAATTCCCAGCACCCATATGGCAGCTCACACCTGTCTGTAACTCTGATTCCAGAGGACCCAACACCCTCACACAGACTTACATGCAGGCAAAATACCGATGCACATAATAAATAAAAATAAAATTTAAACATGTATTTGTGTGTGTGCACATGAGTACAGGTACCTACAGAGGCCAGAAGAGGTTGTGAGAGCCCTTGAACCTACAGCTACAGGCAGTTGTGAGCCACTCAACCTGCTTTCCAGGAACCAAACTCTAGGCCCCTGGAAGAGCAACAAGTGTTCTGTTTGTTTGTTTGTTTGTTTGTTTGTTTGTTTTTCGAGACAGGGTTTCTCTGTATAGCCCTGGCTGTCCTGGAACTCACTCTGTAGACCAGGCTGGCCTCGAACTCTTGAAGTAAGAAATCCGCCTGCCCCTGCCTCCCAAGTGCTGGGATTACAGGCGTGCGCTACCACCGCCCGGCACAACAAGCATTCTTAGCCACTGAGCTCACTGACCACTACCACCATCATACATCCTATCATCATCTTCCTTCCTTCCTTCCTTCCTTCCTTCCTTCCTTCCTTCCTTCCTTTCTTTGAGACAGAGACTCTGTAGCCCACAATAGCCTTGAACTCACAGGACTCCTCAGACTTACAGGACTGCAGACAAGAGCCATTACACCTTGGTTTATGGGACTCAGAATAGCATTTTCATACACAAGTTATGTTGAATGGCCTCTCCCTTCCCTGCCCTATCCCCACTCCATTTCCTTATGTGCCATTGGAATAGCATCATCTCTGATGTGCTTGTCTGAATCTTTTGTTTCCTACTTGTAACCTTGGGCTTTTCCACCTGCACCCCAGTTCCCAACTAATGACTTGGAGGCTTATGTTTTATGAATAAATGCCTAGACCATAAGCTTTGGCTTGTTTCCCAAGTAGCTTGTAACTTACATTAAACTGTTTATACTGTTCTGTCTCTCCTCAGTTTCTTATGTCCAACTTCCAGAAGAGGGCACCAGATCTCAATATCCCTCCCTCTTTTTTAGAGTTATTTATTTATTTATGTATATAAGTACATTGTGTCTTCAGGCACATCAGAAGAAGGCATCTGATCATTTTACAGATGGTGGTGAGCCACCATGTGGTTGATGGGAATTGAACTCAGAACCTCTGGAAGACTAGCCAGTGATCTTAATCTCTGAGCTATCTCTCCAGTCCTGATGTATTTTTTTTTCATGTGTGCTTTTTGACTCACACACTTGCCTCTAACTCCGTATATTGCTCAGTGCCCTAGTTACTTTTCTATAGCTGTGAAGAGACACCATGACCAAGGCAACTTAGAAAAGAAAGCATTTAACTTGAGGCTTGCTTACAGATACAAAGGATGAATCCACGGTCATCATGGTGAGAGCATGGCTGGAGAGCAGTAGCTGAAAGCTTACACGCTGGGGCAACAACCGAGAGACAGAGAGGGAGAGAGAGAGAGAGAGAGAGAGAGAGAGAGAGAGAGAGAGAGAGAGAGAGAGAGAGAGAGAGAATGCCAAAACAGAGGGAGAATGCAAACAGAGAGAGAGAGAGAGAGAGAGAGAGAGAGAGAGAGAGAGAGAGAGAGAGAAGGGGGGAGGGAGAATGCAAAAACAGAGGGAGAATGCAAACAGAGAGTGAGAGAGAAAGAGACAGAGAGAGACAGAGAGAGAGAGAGAGAGAAGGGGGAGGGAGGGAGAATGCAAAAACAGAGGGAGAATGCAAACAGAGAGAGAGAGAGACAGAGAGAAAGACAGAGAGAGAGAGAGAGAGAGAGAGAAAATGCCAAAACAGAGGGAGAATGCAAACACACACACACAGAGAGAGAGAGAGAGAGAGAGAGAGAGACACAAAACAGAGGGAGAATGCAAACACACACACACACACACAGAGAGAGAGAGAGAGAGAGAGAGAGAGAGAGAGAGAGAGAGAGAGAGAGAGAAAGAGAGAATGCAAAAACAGGGAGAATGCAAACACACACAGAGAGGGGGAGG
>NW_021617630.1:0-5548 GCF_004785775.1 Grammomys surdaster | reverse complement strand
AGAATGCAAAAACAGGGAGAATGCAAACACACACAGAGAGGGGGAGGGAGGGAGAGAGGGAGGGAGGGAAAATGCAAAAACAGAGGGAGAATGCAAACACACACAGAGAGAGAGAGAGAGAGAGAGAGAGAGAGAGAGAGAGCGAGCGAGCTGGGGACTAAGCATTCAAACCTTTGAGCCTATAGGGACCATTCCCCTGGACGTCTGATCCTCTTGCCTTCTTCTCTCAAGGGCTGAGATTACGAAGCTGCACCCCCATACTACTTTCTATGGTGCTGAGGATGGAACCTCCGGCTTCATGCATGTTACCATGCACTGTACCATCAGATCCCTGTGTTTGGTGTTGTGTTTCTGTTTCTGCAGTGTTGGCTATTGAATCTGGGGTTTCATGAATACTAGGGAGGGGTTCCTTCCACCAGTTGCCTTTTTGGTAAAAATAATAATAAATTTGGACACACACAGACACACATAGATATACACAGACAGACAGACAGACACATATATATTGTATTTATGAGTGTTTTGCCTGCATAATATGCATGCACACCTCATGCATGCTTAGTGCCCATGAAGGTCAGAAGAAGACAATGGATCTCCTGGACAGGAGTTACACACATACATATGTCCAGATCTAAAGAGCTCCAGGTCTTCCTTGGTTACACAGCCAGTGTGAGGCCAGTCTTGGATCCATGATACTTTGTTTCAAGAAATCAAACAGAGGCTGGAGAGATGGCTCATCAGTTCAGTGTTGGAATGATATTTTTGTACACTGTGTGAAGATAAGTCTTTGTCCTTCTTTGCCTAGCTAAGGCACCTTCTGATTGGTTAAAATAAAAGGCCTTAGCTTAGGCTTGCACCCCGGCTAGCTCTTAACATATATCAACCTGGTTATACTGTTCTCTGTAGTATAGGGCTGTTTCCCCAGCATTCGGGAGGCAGAGGCAGGAAGATCATCACAAATTATAGAGGCTAGCCTGGTCCACTGACCAACAGCCTGGTCAACATACCCAAAGAGTCATATTAGCAACATGCAATTTACTTTTTATTTTTTCATTTTTTTGGTTTTTGGTTAGACAGTATTTCCAAGTATGAAGGCTGGCCTTGACAACTTCTAACACTTTTTGCCTCCGCGTAATCAGTGCTGGAATTACAGGTGTACATGGCTATGCTCCATTTCAAGCACATAACTTATCATTAATATGTTTTGTCATTAATTTATTTAGTTTTTGAGACCTGATCTCTCTACACAGCCCTGGCTAGTCTGAAACTTGCTATGTATAGCAGGCTGGCCTCAAGCTCAGAGGATGCCCATCTTTGCTTCTGGGGTGCTTAAAGTCCAGGGACATAAAGGGATTAACGTCCTCTGTCACCTCCCTTGACTATTCCTATTATTTTTGACGTGGAGTTTCCATATATAGGTCCGGCTGGCTTTGAAATGAACCTGGAAATCCTCTTGCCTCCTATTGAACATTTGGTCACTTTAATTTGTTTTGATGGTCCACCCCTGTAATCACAGCACGTGGGAAGTTGAAGCAAGAGGATCAGGACTCCAAGGGCAAGGAGTTCTAGGCCTGTCTGGGGTGCTTGGGAACCTGTCTGAAAACAAAAATAAAACAAACTAAAGCCAAAACAACAACATTGACAGCAGGGTGAATGTCGTGGGGTGAGGCAGATTGCTAGCTGTTTGGTGGCGGAGGGAGGGAAGTCACAGACAGACTGGGCTGGCCTATGAATAAGAAGGAAAGGGGCCCCTGTTTCTTTCTATTGCCATATAACATTTCACTGAATAGACATACTATATCTTTTCAATTTGTGGTTCACATGGGAGTTTTAAAAATTACACCAGCCTGAGTTCACTGTAGGTGCCTCTGCTATCCCCAGGGAGAGAGTACAGCCTCATGCCTGATGAACATAATAGCTAACTCAAATGTGTAACCCTAGCTCAGAGCTATTAGCTGAAGCCTCACTCCTCCTCATCACCACAGAATCTACATCAGGACCAGCAGCAGCCTGTGGTAAGGATTCAAAATATCGGATGCCTAGACCCACTCCAGACCACTGACACTAGGAATTCCCAGCCTGGCCTGATCATTAGCCTGTGAGTAGCCACATTCTCCCATAGGTGGCGCTGTTTCTCTGCTTTCTTTGTAATGCGGCAGAACAAACCTAGGACCTCATCGGTGCTGGGGAATGAAGGCTTTACCACCGACCTCCATTCCTAGACCTGTTTTTCTTTGCATGACTATTTCCACATTTTATTCTCTGATTTTGTTTATTTTCCCTGAAGTAGGGATCCTAATTACTTCATTGCTGTGTCTTTTCCACGAGGATATAAAACCAGCAGAAGATGCTCAGGGTACCTTGCTCAGGGTACCTCGCTTACGCCCTGCAATTCCCGATCATACTCTTTGCTCTGCAGGAAGTCACAGGTCGCCTGCGGTGACGGTGTGGATGATTCTGCACTGCAAAGAACGACAAGATCTCACTCTGGTATTGGTTTTGAGGGAAGGTTTTTAACGCTCTGTGAGACAGAGGACAGACAGACAGAGAGTCTGGAGGTACAGATCTATGAAGAAATTATGCTATGGATTGGTGGTGATGAAAGTAAGAAATGTGAGAAAAAAAATGAATTATTTAATCTACCATTGCAGAATCTTAAGTAGGAGAATGGGCGACTTTCTGGAAACCTTTTTATTATTATTATTTTTAGATTATTTTATTTTATGTGTGGTGAATGTAAGGTTGTCCCTGATGTCCTTGGTTAGGATCAGAAGAGGGTACCAGATATCCTGAAACTGGATGTTTGTGAGCCATCATGTGGGTGTGGCTTACAACTACCTGAATTCCAGCTCGATGCAGATCAAAGCCTCTGGCCTCCGGAGACACTGGTACACACACACACACACACACACACACACACACACACACTGAAAAAAAAAATCTTGTTTAAAAGTGAAGTTAGCCTGAGTCCTGAGTCCACACCCACTATGTCTTGGGTCTCTTCCTCTGCCTCCCTTTCCTGTAAATTCTTTCTTCTGTGGGCTTGGTAGTGTGTTCCTGTAATACGATGGTGAGGTGGGAGGTGAGACACCAGACCCCTGGAGCTTGCTGGCCAACTACCCTAACTTACTCGGTGAGGTTCTGAGCCAATGGGAGACGGTCTCAGGGAAAAAGACATCTGAGAAATGTCTCTAGGCTGTCTCATGATCTCCATTCTTACCACACAGAAATACACACATGCACACACATGAAATAAATTAAAATATAATACAAATTTAAACTTCACTTTTGTGTGACATTTATTATCTATTGTGGGGGTGGAGTGCCCCCATACCATTGCATGTGAGTGAAAGTCAGGAGACAGCTTTTGAGAGTTCTCTCCTTTCACTGTGGGGGTCCTGCACCTCTATGTTCTCAGGATTGGAGTGGGGTGGGGGGGTGCCTTTACCTCTGAGCCAAATGAACTTCACTTTTAGATGTGAAGTTGCTTAGTGCTGTGGGTTGGGTTACCCTGACAGTCCCTTGAAGTTGACGCGCAGAACTGTAATTCATAATCCAGACTCCCCAGCTCCTGAGTATGGTTAAGTGTGATTACCAAACATGGACACTAGGTGGCAGCTCTGCCCCACCAGTGTTTCCCAAGACATTCCTGGACTTCCCAGGTTAGTAAATTCCATCTGGCTCCCTGTAAAATAACAGCCTTGCGTGGGAAACATTTGCATTTAGAGCTGGAAGGCACTTTAGAGAAGAGCCTGTGAAACTTCAGTGTGGTTACAGACCACTCAAGGTTATTGGTTTTAGTTTAAGAGTCTTTTATTTATTTATTTATTTATTTATTTATTTTAGTAGTGTGTATGTGGGTACAGGTGGGTAGGTAGGTATGTATATGAGTCCAGTTGCTTGCAGAAGCCAGAGGCGTTAGGTCTCAGCAGAGATGGAATACACTTTGTCTCTGTAAGGAAGTGGGTGCTGAGAATCATACTTAGGTCCTCTGCAGGAGTGGTTCAGGCTTCTAACCAATGAGCCATATCTTGGTCCCCAAAGGTTCTTGTTTAAATATAGATTCTAATTCTTCTGGTGGAGCCTGAAGGCTTCCCCTCCCTCTCTCCTCCATCCTTCTCTACAAGTTCCCCTGAGCAGAAGCGCGAGGCTCTTAACATGCTAGACTGAAAAGGGGTAGCACTAGGCCTGTGCTATCTGGTTAATGTGCAAACCATGAGGGTGGTCATGCAGAAGTATTAGGTGAGCCCACACTGAAGATTATTTAATGCAAAGCAAAACAAAAAGCTGACGAATATTCTTTTAAAAATGTGAATGTCATGCAGGTATTGGAAGCAGAAGCTGTATCTTGGCACTTGGGAGCCTGAGACATGAGCTCACAAATTCCAAGCCACCTTGAGCTGCCTAATGAGACCCTATCTCAAGCAAAACAAAACAATGCATTGAGTGGGGCAGGGTAACACAAACCTGTGATCCCAGCACTTTGGAGGAGGAGGAGGAGGTAGAGGAGGAAGAGGAAGAAGAGGAGGAGAAGGAGGAGGAGGAAGAGGCGGCAGTGGGAGGATCAAGGCCAGCCTGGGCTGTGTACCAAATTTAAGGAGAGCCTGGGGTACAGGATAAGATGGTCTAAGAAAGCAAAACAGCAACAAAAGTCAAAAAGCCTGAAGCCATTCTAAATTCTACTTTCACAGATCTGAGGGAAATTTTACTTGATTTCTCTGAAGCAAAGCATGATGGGAGAGATGGGAAGCTTCAGACGAGACACAGACATCAGGGATCTAAGTACCTACCTCAATTTTTGTTGAGAAAGGGTTTCCTCATGTAGCCCTGGCTGTCCTAGAATTGCTATATACACCAGGCTGGCCTTGAACTCACAGAGATCCTTTTGTCTCTGCCTCCCTCATGCTGGGATTAAAGGAGTGCTCCACCACATCCTCCTCCTCACTTTTGAACACAGTGATACAGGTCATTTTTTTTTTCCTCAGAAAAATATGCTAAGTTGGAGGAAGTTCGACTTTAGTTACATGTGGATCACCCCTCCTGCCTTGTTAGACGCCACTAACCGCTGTGTGGCCCAGGAGAGATGTACACAAGTGAATCAGATACTGTCAAATCTTTAAAACATGTGTGTGCACTTAAGTTCTATGAAAGTGGGGCTGAAGGGGAGCTGAGGAGTGGATGTGTAGAAAGGTATTCAGAGGAAAGGCTGCACTGGTGGAGGAGACCGGAGGTATAAACAAAAATAGAAAAACCTAAATACCTGTAAGACTCCATTTACTATCTCTAAATTGGTTTGTTTTGCGTACTTGACATAAAGTACACACACACACACATACACATACGTACACACACACACAAATGTAAAAGTGACAAATGGCCATCCTGTTTAGTTAGAATTTTAAAAGATTCACAAAAGGCATTAAAAGGGCTAGAGAGAGCTGGTTCTGTGGTTAAGAACGCTTTTATTATTGATTAAGACCAGGGTTCAGTTCCCAGCACCCACCTAGTGGCTCACAATAATCTCTAACTCCAGATATTGGGGCTTTGG
>NW_021617629.1:0-5208 GCF_004785775.1 Grammomys surdaster | reverse complement strand
TCTCTCTCTCTCTCTCTCTGTGTGTGTATGTGTGTGTGTGTGTATGTTTGTCAGAGTCAGAGAAAGAGACATACAGACACACAGATACACAGAGACAGGGAGACAGAAAGATCTACTCCAAGGTATGCGTCACTCAAGGAAGCAGAACCACTAGACAGGCAAAGACTTTCCATCCAAAGACACAGAAACGGTAACCACTGATATTCCAGTTGACATAATGCATATTATCCATTGAGATAATATGTATTAAATAAAAACATCTTTCTTTCTTTCTTTTTAATAGGAGCTCTGTTTTTATCCTGCCAGAACTGAATTAAGGATTCTGTTCATGCATGCACACATGTTCTCTTTACTAGTAAAAGCACAAAAGCTCGGTCAGCCTTGCAAATGGCTTTTCTCTCTTACACTCACGTCTTCACTGACACAAACCAAATGGAAAACTTTGCCTCATAGTTTCTCCAACATCAGTCTAAAAGGAAAATAATCAAAATGCTGCCATTTCTTCTCTGCTTCACTGAGCTCTTCATAAGAAGAGGTGTGTAGCCAGACCTGGTCATGTTAATGTTGTCTATAGGAAATGAGTGGCCTTTGTAGAACGTTTCAGATGGTCTGAATGGTGCCTTGGTCTACAGCACAGTGAGGCTTCTTGGTCTGCATGTTTTGTTGTCTGACAGATGAGTTTATATTGAGACTCTAAAAAAAAAAACAGGCTTTTCCCTCCATCATGGGTTATGCTTCTTCTCTTGTCTTATCGAACACTTCTGCTACTGTGACTGAATTAACTCTTGGGATTGTAGGATCCCAACACTAACAAGAGCTATCCCTGTAACGAGAGCTGACCCTGTGACAGTCCGGAGGTAAAGAGCAGCCACTTTTAAACCTGGAAGCCTATAAATAGCAGAATAGGCAGTTTCCACCTAGCAAAAAGGAAAGTAGGTAAACCACTGTGACTGGAACCCCACCAGCTCCTGCTCCTGGCTCTGTGAACTCCTGAAACCTGATGTCCGTTCTCACTATTGCTTGAAAAAGGCTCCTATGGTTAACTCCACAAACTGTCCTCATTGAGGAGGAGAAAAATGTTTGCTAAGCTAGTCTAAAGTATTCACAACTTTTTCTACACATAAATTATTTTCATTTTTGTCCATCAAACCTTAGACTTTTGACTATTTCTTTACTTAAATTCATTATTACCTTTAACTATTTTTTCTTTTATATTTGTATGTTAAAAAAGTGGAGTGGGGAATATTCTTATGATTCTCCTTTCTATGTAAAAGTCATAATAATTACCTTCTTCAAAAAAAGACCCTTCCTTCCAAATCTTGCTATTTTTACTAAAGAATGCAAGGAGTATTTTTACTGAGATGTACTTCAACTCGTTTATTTGAAGAGAAATTGTTTCTACAATTTTAAGTCATTTTGTAATTTATAACAGGCTCTAGGGTTCCTGTTATGATTTTTCTACATCTTTGATAAAAATAACCATCTTGTTAAAAACAAATCAGCTAATCCCAATATAAAAATAACAATGATAAACCCTTAGTTTTCTTTTCATAACATAAAATAAAATATTGCTCTGCATTCCAGGCCCCCAAACACTTCACAGCAAATAATTCTAGTCTTCACTTCATTAAGAGGATTCATAGATTATTTGTGATTTTTATTACCATGTAGCAAAGGCTAGTTAGGAGAGACACTTTGAATGCTCTTTGGAATGAAGGTCCTAGAACCATGTCTTCACAGTGTCTACATAAAAACCAACAGCTATGGAGGGATAAGAGTCCTGTTGTTTAGAGTGTGGATGCTCAATGGAGAAATATACAGTAATTAACCAAGACAAGAGAAGCCTCGGGAAAATGAGGGATGTAGTAGTTTTGCATCCCCTGGGGTGACAAGCACAAATCCTGAATGGAAATAATAACATTTCAGAAGAGTATCTGATAACAGCTCACTGAATCCCAGACTATTGTCTTAGATTCTACAGATTTCTTCATTGATGGAACTGGATAAAATAGTGATTCTCAGCTTCAAGGACACAGCTGGTAGATTTCTTGTCTCCTAGGACCACTCAGACATGAATGGCATATATGTGCACCCCCTGAAAACTCTGATGGGTCCCCAAGGTTGCAGGCCACACAATCGGACAATTTGGATCTTCTTGAATTTTGTGGAAATCTGTCAAAAAGGTAATTTGCTAAATTAATATCCTTGTAGGGCTGAGCTGTTCACAACATGTGAATTTCCTACCCAAAGAACACAATTTACACACAAAGGGAGAGCAAGATGCTACTAGAAATTCCCAGGCAGAATCGGTCTTCAAAGGAATTGATGTGTATGAGTAGTGAGAGGTAGGGAAGAGGGCAGGCACAGGATGATCAGAGAAGGTAAAAGCTTTCTTCCACTGGCCATGCAGGTTTCGATACAGCTGAAAGTTGTTCTCTGTATAATAATGACTGTGATCAGTTGGCTCATTCTCCTCTCACTGTTGCCATTAGGCTCCTGAGCTGATGAGTTTGAGTGAGTCACCTTTAGTTTGCAGTGACTTTCTAGAAGACTGGAAGCATGGTAGTTTGCTCTCTTCACAGAAGCAGCAGGAATCTGGTGAAGTGCCTGTACTGGAACTGACTTCAGTGGGTGGATTTTCCTGAGGATGGTTTTCATTTTGTGCTAAAACATCAACATAACTTGACCCACTCGAAAATTCTCTCAGCTTCTAGTGAGAAGCACTGGAGACATTTACTGCAGGGCATTGTTAGTTAAGGGTTTCCCTTTCTAGCTTAATGGGAGAGAATACAGGGAAGCTGCCTACCACATTGGCACCTTCTCCTTAGCAATGAATTTATTTTCTTGTAAATTTCACCCCAATGAAGACAATTCTAGCTTTCCACCATGGCAGCTCAATTGCTATATAGGACTGGGATTCTTGGCTGGACACAGAAACTTGTCTTTCTGGCTTTGCCAGTAAGCTAGATGGATCTTTCCTGATTGGAAGAACACACTGAGATACAGATGAAGAAGGCTTCTTTTCTGAATTTGGACACAGATTGAGTAGAATATAGGTCTTAAGAAGACATTCAGGAGCTCACTGCCTTTGATATGAACTCTGTGAGACCAGGGCTGGGCATTCCATCTTCCATCCTGTCTTCAGAGACACCATAACAGAAAGGAGTATGAGAGCACAGTGCAATGGAAAGGCCTCTGTGAGACACAGTCACATTTCTATTCTCTGCCTTGCAGCTCTTGTACAAGTCTGGTCAGCAATATTCAGGCATACTGGGAGAATTTCAAGACATATGCATGGTGGCTGGCCAACAGCATCCATTCTCTCCTGACTGGGTCTCTTCTCCTCTACCTCAAAAGATTTACATTTTCTCCCCTCTGAAAGTTTGCTCTACAACATCTGCAGAGGAAACTTGCACACCTAGCATTGTTGAAATTGAGATGAAACAATTAATTAGACTTGTACTGGAAAACCATGATAGTGTGTCAGTTCTCTGTGGCACCCTGCCGATGGTAACTTCCTCCATGTATGTTTTTTTCTACATTCACTTAGAAATTAATTGCACAGAAGCCTTTGCTAGTCACTGTGGTCATAAGGTGATAGCTGCATCTGTAGCTGGACCCATACACCTGTGTGCACCAGTATACTTGGGAACTAGCTTGCTAGATTCTTCAGCAAGCCACAGTATGAGAAATTAAGATTGATATACATGCACAGAGGGTCTTTAGAAACCTCAGTTGCTTTTCAGACAACGAAGAAAATATATTAAAAGCATTCTAAATGCCATTTTTCTTTACTTCATTGAAACCAGTTAAAAATCAACTCATCTGGCATTGTAGTGCCTTAGTAGCAGTTACCATGGCACCCTATCCTAATCCATCCTGTCATGACTACCTTCTCTTTGCCTTGGAAGAAGCTTGAACTCCCTGTGGAGCAACTAGACAGGAATGACATTTGGTTGTAACACCTATCTATTTGATACAGAATAGAGTGAAACTCTGGAAGAGTCCTAAATGCTGAGGGAATATGAAGCTATAGGGACTTCCACAATGCACCAGTCCATTCAGAGCATGCCTGACTGTGCTGTGCCTGGACTCAGTGTATAAATATTAATTACTAAGTCAGGATGCTCTAGACGACACCATATTAAATGAGTATTTTAGATGTGTGGTGGTTAATTTAACATGATTTACATGAATACATGTTTTTTTAATTACAGAAAATTATCTTGCATTACAAAAAATAGTAAAACCTGAACATGATATAAGAATTGCATTTTAGATGTAGACCCAAAAGCAGTAACAATTTCTCAAGGAGCTCTTTACTCATTTTGTTCACTGAAGCCATGCTCACAATACAAAGTTACAGAGTCAATATTGTTTCTGTCTGTATGTGAGTAGGTAAAGATATAGTGTATATACATAGTGCAAGAACACTCCATCTCTATAAAAAGAGAACCTTGCCGCTTCCCACAATATTGGTATGCAGGAAAAACATTATACTAAAACAGAAGCAGGAATTCAACACAAAGGAACTGTATGAGCAGACATACACAGGCAGAAGTCCCTAAGTGAGCCTCTGGACTAGGAGATTACCTCATGTAGTTGGCACAGCTGGAACACAGGTCTCTTTTGGCACAGAAAAGAAATTAGGCTTTCCTGGCATGCAGGACTAGTTGGCATGTGCATTAGTAAAACTTGTAAAGGTCTTTTAAAGCATTTTTGATCAAGTGGCGAACAGGATTCTATTAATACATTAATACCATTCTCTCTCAGTATGGAGGATGGATAAGGTCCTAGCCTAGAAGTAATTTGTACAAATTTCAGTAATCTAGACTAAGGGGAGTAAAACAAAGATATTTACAGGATGCACAAGAGCAGGACTGGGTAACTTAACTAAATCGAAATTGATCTTGGGCATCACATTCCCTACAACTACGATAAATAAATTCATGTTGTTTAAAATTACCACGTGTTCTGTGATGGTAGCAAGCAAAAAATGGATTAAACCTACTCTTTTTCTTCCTTTGGCTACACATGTCAATGACAAGGAAGTTTAGTTAAGCTAAAAATTACTCATGCTTTGGCATGATAACAATGTTGGAGAAAATGGTAGAGCATAGCATTTGTTTGGCTGAGATCATAATAAAATTCAGGAACACAGTCATGGAGACAAGGTCTATGGAGTCATCAAATGGGAGAAACCCAATA
>NW_021617628.1:2299-9023 GCF_004785775.1 Grammomys surdaster | reverse complement strand
CTCAGCAGAAAGTTCCTTGGCATACAAATTCTTTTTATAAAAAAAAAATTAAGGGGCTGGAGAGATGGCTCAGTCCTTAAGAGCACTGACTGCACTTCCAGAGGTCCTGAGTTCAAATCCCAGCAACCACATGGTGGCTCACAAACATCTGTAATGAGATCTGATGGCCTCTTCTGGTGTGTCTGAAGACAGCAACAGTGTATTCATATGTAATAAATAAATAAATATTTTAAAAAATTTAAAATCAAAATAAAAAGAACATGATTTAAATAAATTTTTGATGTAGAGAAATATATCTCCCCCTTTTTTTATTCTATGAAGATATTGTTTTAAAGTTCCATGGGCCTGTTCCACAGCCTCTTGTCCTTGATAATTATAAGGAATCTCTGCAATATGGATTCATGCGTTAAATTCCTGCCCTGAGTTCCATGGGGGATAGACTATAAGCTTTAAGAGGAAGCAAGTCCTTTCTTGCCCAGGTTATTTGTGGTGATAATATTTTATTAAAATAGACACCTGAACTAAGGTACCTTGATATTCACAAAATATTCAGGACATAGAGTGGGTGGTAAGAATAAGGTGAATGTATCTCTTCCTTGAAGTTCTTTATAGTTAAAACAGTATAGTAATGTTGTCCAGACAGATGTTGAAACAGTGCTGCAGAGCATCTACTGTGTGCTGAGTCAGATTCACAGTCCAATCGCAGGGTCAATTGGCAGTAGCAGTGAATCTTCCACTGAGGTACCAGCTTAATGCATTAGTGTTCAATGACACAAGTAAATGAGGTCTTCAGCAACAGGGTCCTACTATCAAGTTAGAGACAGTAACCAATAACCTTGGCAATATTCTGTGATGTTTGCTGGAATCCATAGACTCCCCTTTGACAAATGACTCAACAAGATGTAATTCATTCCTAGCACTCAAGGTGACAGACATATTACTTGGTAAAATAAGCCATCTTATTGTGACCTTGCCTCTTCCATTCTATGGTGACGTGACTTTATTTAAATTGCTTTCATAAATGTATAAAATGTAGGATGATACTATGGTATGTACCTGGAACTGTGGGGCCTCAAAGTATCTTCTGCAGGAAGATCTCCTGATTGAAGACTGCCTGAGAGAACAAGGATTGCTGCTGCAGGCAAAGCCATCCAATCAGGAACAGCTTTTTAGAAGAGATGATTTTTAGAAACAGTGGGGCGGGAGTGGAGAGTATGAAAGGAGATTAACAGAGGCACTGAATTACATTTGTTGTGGATTGAGACCCCAAAAGAATAGATTTTAGGTTACAAACAGTCTTTAGTATTTACTCTTTCAGAAGCTAAAATACTGTCAAAATAATAATGGTTACAATGTTTAAAATCATATCACACAGAAGAGGATTTTCTGCTCCACTAAAATATAAGCAAGAGAAAAATGATGTTTTTACTCTAGTGGGTGATGAACAATCATTTCTTGGCATATATACTTATGTATCAAATTAACATTGCTAAAGTAACTTGTAACTTCTAATCTGTTCCATTTTAATTAGCTGACAATTTGCTAGTTGACACTGAAACAGTACTGCATGCGTGGCTTATTTTTCAATACACAATTTAGTGAATTTTTTTGCAGAAAAATAGTTAAGAGTTCATATTATATTTATTATTACCTGGTATGACATTTATGATAGTTCACAAGGACAAAACATTGGTCAGAGGTTTTGTAGAGTCTTCATATGGTTTGAAAAGATATTTTGATTTTTGTTTTTGTATATGTCAGAACAGTAAATTAACTTGGGTATTTACTAAAGGACCTTTTCAAGTATTGCAGTTGCATACATTTTTTTTTTATGTCTTCCATCAGCGAGATTGTAGTGAAGGCTGTCACACATTCTTTATTTGGTTAAGGTTTCTCTACAAAAAGATTTTGAGGTGAGTTTAAAGATTTGCAATACTTTGTATATTCTTTACATTTGTAAAATTTTTCTTTTAGATGGATTTTTTTATATACTGAAGAACATCTGAGACATTCAGCCACATAGACTGAGCCACTACTAGATTATGCAGCTTCTCATTGATACACAGCTACTGTTGGACTAGTTGGCTCACAGCCTGTGAGCAGTCTAATAAATCTAATTCTGACATACATAGAGAGATCCTTTATATCACTACTGTTCCCCTAAAGAATTTTTCTTCTACTCTGTGTTTCTGTTTTTGTTTAGTTTCTTGCACCTCCCAACTGAGGAAGACATGCTGGCTATCAATAGAGTTCCATATCTGTTATCTGTATCACCTACCAGGTGAAAGATAGCTGCAATAACTCTGAAATGAGCAGGAAGACATAAAGGCAAATCTTATTTCTTAAAGTCTCTCTTTAATTGTCAGTCAACCCTTCCCCTTTCGGGACAGATGGTTCTCTCCACTGCAGCATTAGTAATATGCTTGATTGCAGATGGAATGAGGGGGAATGCCTCCTGAGTGCAGTGCTGGAAGCACAGGAAAGAAGGGAAGTCCTGACCTTGAGCACAAGGTCACTCCCACAAAAGGGAGGAGCAGGCAGCTAAGCAGAGGTCAGGTGGAGGAGTGCTGGAGCCTCCCAAGGGCTGGATGGGAAGTCAGATGTATAGGCTATTGGACAACGAGAATAATTGCTATGAAAATTCATAGCACTGCAGATGTGGAAAAGGTGTTCATCATGAATAGAAGCCTGTGCCAGGAACCACTATGGTGAGTCGCTTCAGAACTCTAATCCTGAGGGAGGTCCATGTCACTTGAGATTCACGAGGGATATAAAAAGTAACCAAGAAACATGGTTAGTAGAATGGGCTGAGACCAGGGAGACTAGGTGGGCAAACCCTGAGACTTAGGCGACTCCCTGCTGCCCACTAGACCCCTGACCTGGAACATTTACCATGTTCCCAGCCTATGTGACCTGTGGTCATGTAGGCCCAGAAGAGAGATCTCCATGCTATTGAGAGGCCCTGAGGGCTTGGCCATTAAGCTAGCCTTCCCAGAAATGCCTTCCTGCAGAAGGTATTTAATCTCAGGTCAGACCCTGAGAAAAGGGTGTGGATCGATTTTCTAGCATAAACAGCCAATAATCAGTTAGAACCATGGACTGTCTCTTTCATCTCTCACCACCATGGAGAATGTGCACAAGGTCTTCTTCCCCTGCAGACTTGCAGCATAGCTCTCCCGTAGAAGTTCCATTTGTGCTTCCAGCCTGCCTCTGCCAAGCTAAGGACCAACCCTGCTGAGCTGAGCTGGAACTCCCTATTCCTCTGGTGCCTGAGGGCCCCCAACTCGGTTCTTGGCTCTTTGGTGACATCCAGTGGTGCCTCCATGTCCAAGAGTGAGTGATCCCCCTGAGGCCCGACCAACTGGCAGGCCCAGGAACCCCCCGAACTAGCTCTGGGGTCGCCCCTCATCTCGGACTGCTTTTTCCATCTCCAAGCAGTGTCTGGGCATTCCCCTGAAGCCCAGCACCAGCCAAGAGGCAGCATTGGAAACAAAGTCAAGATAAACCCTTGTTCAGTAGCCCAAGAGGCTGTGCCCAGTGTAAGGGAAGATATGTTGTTCTGACACATTCACTGGCCAATCAGAGCCTCCTTGAGGGCCCGCCAGTCAGAAGAGGAGGGTTTTTCTGGGAATCTCCTAGCAGGTTCCGTGCACTTGAGCAGGTTTAAATGATTTGGTGTGTTGTTCTTAGACCTCACTGCTGAATATTGAGGGAACTGAGGCAAGCTCTGAAGTTGCAACATGGCTGGGATATGTGCACTGCCCACAAAGGTGAGGAGCAGCAGCTGTTGAGGTGGGTGGTACTCAGGGCTGGTTGGGAACCAGCATCTTGATGCAGCCACATGTGATGTCCCTCTTGGTGTTAGCCATTCCTAGATCCATCAGTGTCATCTGACACTCTCTGAGCTGAGTCTGCACAGAGCATTTGGAGCGGGGTCTTGTGTAGAGAATCATCCTTGTTAGGATGCTAATGGAAGACAGGGTTAGGTTCTCTAGTCTACAAGAACTCTTCACAGGAAACATTGTGGTTGTGATTCATTTTGAGATGATTTTGTCTGGGTTGAAAAAGGCATCGCATGTGTTGGGTAACTGAAAGCACATTCTTTCAATATTTCTCTTGTGGTTTTTTTTTTTTGGGGGGGGTGTTGGTTTTTGGAGACAGGGTTTCTCTGTGTTGCCTTGGCTGTCCTGAAACTGACTCTGTAGACCAGGCTATTTCTCTTGAACTCAGAGATCCGCCTGCCTCTGCCTCCCAAGTGCTGGGATTAAAGGCACCACTGGCTTCTCTTGTGTTTTTTAAGAAACAAAAAAATGTAGAGAGCCGGGAGCCGCGGTGAGCAGTGACAGCATTCGCCATTACAAGATGGCGCTGGCACCCGGCACTCCGGCAAGTAACAAGCTATGAACGCATGCGCCAGAGCCAAAAGCGCGCCAAGTCGCAAGGGGCAGGGGGGTTTCGAGACAGTGTTTCTCTGTATAGCCCTGGCTGTCCTGGAACTGACTCTGTAGACCAGGTTGGCCTCGAACTCAGAAATCCACCTGCCTCTGCCTCCCAAGTGCTGGGACTAAAGGTGTGTGGCACCACTGCCTGGCAAAACTAGATTCTTATACAGTACAGCAGGGCCACTTTTCTCCTACCTGCACTCCTTCCAATTACCACACCACCTCTTCTCTCCTCCTCTCCCACAGATTCCCTCTCATTCTGTTTTCTCTTTAGAAAAGAGCAGGTTGCAGAGAGAGGAGAGCCAAGCAGAACAAAGCAGACAGAAAGGACACATTGTAAGTCCTCATTTTGAGGCTGGACATGGCAAGCCACTAGGAAGAAAAGAGCATCAAAATCAAGCAAAGGGATCAGAGCCATTCTTCTCCCAGAGCTGGGGTTACCACAAATCCCCAAGCTAATTGCCAAAACACTTAAGCAGAGACCTGACTGAGGCGATGGAAGCCCCCCCTTTGCCATGTAAGTCTCTGCATGGTTTCTGAAAACCCAGGCAGTGTAAGGATTGGGTTCACTCTGATGTCCAGCTCCTCAACTTAAACCAAATCCTGATTGGACGCTCAAAAATTTCATTATTACTTTGGCTCAAAACATTTTCCAGGCCAGAGAGAGGAGGAGGTTATAGCCAGGATTTTGTTTTCTGTGGCCTGTGGAGTACCATTTCTCCACATAGAGATTTGAACATAGAGTGAAGGCTCCAAGCCTGCACAAATTTGATTTTCACATTTAGTGAGTTGCGTGGAAGTTATTCTAAACAATGAGGCTCTTTGGTAGGGTTGCAGAGTGCAAAATGGTTTTCATGGAATCAGCATGGATTATTTTGAGACCTCCTTGGCTGCCACCTCAATGAAATGTAACCTGTTCCTAACACTGAACCCATGCTGCCTATTAAAAATGGCCAGTTCAGACTCTGTCCTCCACTAGGAGTGGTCACTAGAGTCACCCTCAGAGTTCCCTGATAGTTCCCAGGGCACTTTGTTCCTTTACTAACCCTCTAATGCCCCCTGATCCCAGGTCTCTCTCCCTGTCCATTACTCTCTCCCTAAATCCCACCCTCCAAATGATACCTACCACTTCTTTTCCCATTAACCTCAGTCTACCCAGAGTGTCTATTCTATTTCTGCTCTCCAGAAAGATGTCTGTGTCCCCTCTACATCAGTTCTCTTTATAAAACCTCTCTGGGTTGGTAGAGTGATAGCTGGATGAAAACTTACCTAGGGGGTAATATCCACTTACCAGGGATTGGGTGACATTTCTGTCATTCTCAGTCTGGGTTACCTCATGTCAGGTGATTTTTCTCTAGTTGTAATCATCAGCCTGTTGTCATGGATTCATTCTATGTTGTGAGATATTTAGGTGTTGAGTGGTACTCTATTGTATAAACATATTATATCTTTTTAATCCATTCTATAGCTGTAGGACATCTTTGTTTTTATATTCTGGCTGGTACACATAAAGCTGCTATGAACATAGGTGACTATGTGTCCTTCTGGGTTGCTGGGTGGAGTACCTTTTTAATGTATGCACAAGACTGATAGAGCTGGGTCTGGAGGAAGACAGATTTCCTAGTTTCCTGAGGAATCATCATATTGATTTTCATATTGACTATATAAGTTTGCACTCCTACAAGTGTTAGACTTTTGGGTCTAAATGTAGGATTTTCAGGTCTCAAGAATCTCACTGTCTCAGGACACATCCCGGGAGGGACACATTCCTTTGACTGAGGACACTTGCTGGATTAACATTCAGAGGAGGAAGGGAGAGGCTGATTAACATTCCTCAGACCACAGGGGTGGGAACCCACCTTCGGGTGAGGAGAGCCCAGAGCACTTAGATACATTCCAGGAATCAGGAAGCTGAGCCCTTAACTTAACAAACCTAGGCAAAAGAAAGGCACTCCTTGTCATAATCTTAGTCACCTAGAGACCGAACCTGAGACTTTGTGTGGTTTGCCCTCATGAACTATACTGTACCCATAAACACTGTACCCAGCTCTTGTTCGGCACTCTCTTGCCTGCATGTGAGGTCAAACCTCATGTGATTGCAGCAAGTCCTGTCCCCGTGCGTTTCTGTGGGAGCACATCCCCTGGTTTTGGATCTTAGAGTCCAACAAAGGAGTAGTGGGTGGAACACTTGCTTTATATTCTCACTAATATGGAAAGGTCATTTATGTTATTGATCATAACCACTCTGACATGTGTCATATCACAAAGTAGTTTTTATTTGC
>NW_021617628.1:0-2199 GCF_004785775.1 Grammomys surdaster | reverse complement strand
CTCAAGTCTCAGAAAGTCGAGACCACCCAGTAATCTGCTCGAGACACTGTGTACCTGAGCAAAAGGTTTATTCGGGCATGTGATAGCTAGCTGCCTGTCAATTCTTATGCCCACGCAGGAGCTGAATTGACTGTGACAGCCAGTTTGAGAGGGGTTTTTAAGGTGAAAAACCACAAACCAAGGAATGGGGAGGGGGATGAGGGGTTGTTAAGGTGGCATAACATAAAAATAGTGGAACATTCCAAAGGAACCCAACCTACATGAGTCAGGAACAGGTGAAAACTCTCTTTATGCTTACCTTTCTCAAGAATGTGGTCCTGCCCTGTTATTTCGGCCTTGCCCTGTCACTGCAGTTCTCAGCTTGGTTCCCAGCTGGCTAACTTACATTCTAGCCAGTTCCCATAACTAGCCTGTCCACATTCTTTTTTGTTGTTGTTGTTTTTTCAAGACAAGGTTTCTCTGTGTAGTCCTGGCTGTCCTGGAACTCACTCTGTAGACCATGCTGGTCTTGAACTCAGAAGGCCTGCCTCTGCCTCCCAAGTGTTGGGATTAAAGGCGTGCGCCCCTACCGCCCGGCGCCTGTCCACATTCTTAACTTGCTTCATGGCTCTGTTTCTCAGAAAATTTTCCATGTCCTTATAAAGAAAGCCTAAAGAATATTTTATATGTCTAAAAAGGATTCTATATACCCAGCATCTGTAATTTTTCACTCTACAAGAGTTGGTGGTTTAAAACTGTAGCCTAGTTTTTAATCTGGAATTTTAGCTTTTAGAACATCTAGTTTTGTGGGTTCTGTATTTATTTTTGTATATTACAACTTTATCAGATGTGGATATGGAACAAACACTTTTCTCATTCCTTAGACTGTTTGCTTTACAGAAGCATCACTGTTTCATGAGATCCAACTTACGAATTGTTGATCTTAGCGCCTGCACTATTAGTGTTCTGTTCAGAAGGCAGACTCCTCCTGTGACAGTGAATTCTGGAAGTTCTCCCCTTACTCTTCTCTCAGGTTTACTGTGTCTGGGCTAATCTTAAGCCTTTCATCCACTTGGATATGTGTTTGTGCAGGGAGAAGAATATAGGTCTATCTGCATTCTTTTCTGTATAGAGTTAGAATTTAACAAGCACCACTTTGCTAAGCCCTGCCCCTGGGACAGCTCTGGCCATAAATAAGCCTTGTTTGTATAGTAATGTGCATACTTTCCAGACCCAGTAGCAGTGGAGGACTCTTTCCTTCAGAGGAATGTCCTCCCTTGAATGTTAATGACTCCATGATGGTGAGAAGTAGCAGAAGTCCTGAAGTTGAGGGTGTGGCTATGTCTCTGCAAAGTGGTAAAAACTGGGATTTCAGGACAGCCTTTCAGACTATGGGAAAAGCTCTAACTACATGAGTTTAAAAATATATAATTTCTCAACTATGCAAAAAATACAGATGCAATATAAATTATATGTGGGGCTCTTTAATGAATCTTAAAATAAAATAAAGGGAGATACACTATGAGCTAGTGAATGAGAAAGGCGCAAAGGCAGGGAAATAAAAAGGCAGGCACATTCCTGAGTTCAAGGTCAGTTTGGTATGCAGCAAGTCCAGGCTCAGGAGTGGTAAAATGTTAATTTCAAGGTAGGGTCCCATGCTATTAGATTAGTGTGTGGTTAACAAAGACAGTCACATCTCTGAATTCTTTTGCAATGTTAATAAAAAAAAAATCTATGTTTGCTGTCTCTTAAGGATGGAGGGACTTGTTGGGCAGTGGTGGCACACCCCTTTAATCCCAGCATTTGGAAGGCAGAAGCAGGTGGATTTCTGAGTTCAAGGCCAGCCTAGTCTACAGACTGAGTTCCTGAACAGCCAAGAGTACACAGAGAAACCCTGTCTCGAAAAACCAAAAAATAAAAATAAAAAATTAAAAACTAAAAAGAATGGAGGGACTTGGGTTATAGGATGGTGATTCCTGAGATAGTCCAAAGGAAACTTTGAGTAAATTGAGATTGATTGATATGTAAAATAGAGATTGGACCTGTGTTCTATGGGAGATGTGGTATCCAGAAAATGTTATAGGAAAGAGAGAACTACTTGGAGAACACACACACACACACACACACACAGACACCCACACACAGACCATAGACAGAAATCTCTTAGAAAACTAGAATGCAGGACATGGACAGAGAGATCTCTTAGTATAGCCAGAAAGG
>NW_021617627.1:0-1981 GCF_004785775.1 Grammomys surdaster | reverse complement strand
AGTCGGTCTGCTCCTGTCCTGTGGAGAAACTGAATCCTGAGTCATCGGGGACCCACTGCACTCAGAGCAGCTGGAGCCACTGCACTCAGAGCAGCTGACACAGAGTTGGTCTGCTCCTGTCCTGTGGAGAAACTGAATCCTGAGTCATCTAGGAGCCACTGCACTCAGAGCAGCTGAAACTGAATCCTGAGTCATCGAGGAGCCACTGCACTCAGAGCAGCCGAGGAGCCACTGCACTCAGAACAGAAGGATTTCCAGATCCAAGAGGTGGCCTGAGTCCCAGGAATTCTTCCACCCAGGAGATTAGGGGCATAAGACCACAGAGACCTCTGGACTCCGAGGAGCTCTGCAATAAGCAAGATAACTGGAAATACAGATTCCAATCTTACACAGTGAGGGCAGGTACCACTAGAGTTACCCAGATGGCAAAAGGCAAGCGCAAGAACATAAGCAACAGAAACCAAAGTTTCTTGGCATCATCAGTGCCCAGTTCTCCCAGTATAGCAAGCCCTGAACACCCCATCACACCTGAAAAGCAGGATTCAGAATTAAAATCACTTCTCATGATGATGATAGAGGATTGTAAGAAGGAATTAAGTAACTCCCTTAAAGAAATACAGGAGAGTACAAGTAAACAGATAGAAGCCCTTAAAGAGGAATCACAGAAATCCCTTAAAGAAATGCAAGAAAACACAAAGAAGGAATTAAACAAAAACATTCAGGATCTGAAACTGGAAATAGAAACAATAAAGAAAGTTCAAAGGGAGACAACCATGGAGATAGAAAACCTAAGAAAGAGATCAGGAGTCACAGACGCAAGCATCACCAACTGAATACAAGAGATAGAAGAGAGAATCTCAAATGCAGAAGATACGGTGGAAAATATTGACACAGTTGTCAAAGAAAATGAAAAAAGCAAAAAACTCCTAACTCAAAACATCCAGGAAATCCAGGACACAATGAGAAGACCAAACCTAAGGATAATAGGTATAGATGAGAATGAAGATTCCCAACTTAAAGGGCCAGTAAATATCTTCAACAAAATCATTGAGGAAAACTTCCCTAACCTAAAGAACAAGATGCCCATAAACATACAAGAAGCCTACAGAACACCAAATAGACTAGACCAGAAAAGAAATACCTCCCGTCACATAATAATCAAAACATCAGATGCACAAAACAAAGAAAAAATACTAAAAGCAGTAAGGGAAAAAGGTCAAGTAACATATAAAGGCAGACCTATAAGAATTACACCAGACTTCTCACCAGAGACTATAAAAGCCAGAAGAGCCTGGACTGACATCATACAGACCCTAAGAGAACACAATTGCCAGCCCAGATTACTATACCCAGCAAAACTCTCAATCAATATAGATGGTGAAACCAAGATATTCCATGACAAAACCAAATTTGCACAATATCTTCCCACAAACCCAGCACTTCAAAGGATAATTGATGGAAAACGCCAACACAAGGAGGGAAACTACAACCTAGAAAAAGCAAGGAAGTAATCTTCCAACAACCCCAAAAGAAGATAACTATACAATCATAACTTTACCTCTAATAACAAAAATAACAGGAAGCCACAATCATTTTTCCTTAATATCTCTTAACATCAATGGTCTCAATTCCCCAATAAAAAGACGCAGACTAGCAGACTGGATACACAAACAAGACCCAGAATTTTGCTGCATACAAGAAACGCACCTCAGTGACAAAGACAGACACTACCTCAGAATAAAAGGGTGGAAAACAATTTTCCAAGCCAATGGTCCCAAGAAACAAGCTGGAGTAGCCATTCTAATATCAAATAAAATCGACTTTCATCCAAAATTAATTAAAAAATATAAGGAAGGACACTTCATACTCATCAAAGGAAAAATCTACCAAGGTGAACTCTCAATTCTGAACATCTATGCTCCAAATGCAAGGGCACCTACATACATAAAAGAAACTTTACTAAAGCTCAAAACACACATTA
>NW_021617626.1:0-1568 GCF_004785775.1 Grammomys surdaster | reverse complement strand
TTATCAACAAAAAGCTGGTGAGTTTTCTTTTTACTTTTAGGGTTACCCTGGGCTTAGGGAGAGGGCCCTTTTTTATCTTTAGGGTCTCCCTTATATTTTCTTCTGAAACTATCTATTTAAGGCATCTCCTACAATCTTCTGGTTTGGCCATGGCTGCCAACAGGATCTTTGCCAGGCCTTGAGTCGTTTGCTCCTGTCCTCTCATCTGTTTCTCCTCTGTAGTCTCTCTTCCATTAAATACTCTCTCTGCCACTATCACTAAGTCCCTCAGACTCCTTTCTCCTAACTTCTCAATCCTCTGGAGCTTTCTTTTATTATCTGATGCTGTCTGATTAATAGAGCTAGAGTAACTGCTGCCTTTTCTTCTGGTGTTTCAGGGTCCTTGGGGGTGTATTGTTGAAATGTCTTCATGACTCTCTCTAAGAAAGCTGTAGGGCTTTTCTTTTCTCCCTGACTAATGTCATATACTCTGGCCAAATTTGTGGGCCATCTTGCGGCCACCTTGAGATCTGCCAGCAGAGCCTGATGGTAGACCAAGATCCTCCTCTTACCTTCAACAGTGTTAATATTCCAGTCTGGGTGAGTTAGGGGAAAGCAAGCACCAATAGCTTCTTGATTACTGGTGGGCTCCCATGTGGGCCTAGGGACCATCTTCCTGGCCTATTTTGTAGTGAAGGGAACTACCAAGGGACTCCTCTACTAGGTCCTACTCTCTTTCGTGACGGTAACTCCCCACAACCCTACGCATCATATACAAACTTTATTCACAACTCCAACTCAACAGGCACCCAGTAAGTTATTGTGCCTTGCTTGGGTCCATGTCTGTGCTTGATCACTGTTCCAAGGACCAAAATATAAAAGTTTCTCTCATTTTTTCTGATGTAATTGTCATCTTGGAGTCTTACTGCTCTATAACTCACACTTTATAGCTCTTTCCGAACTCTAGCTAGCTTGTTCAATTAAACTGTTTTAGTTCAATCTTCTTTGCAATCTGACTTATTCAATCTGGCTTCTGTCAGCTTCTCATTAAATTTCTCTGCTTGGCCCCAATCTAACTCTGTCAATTAGTGCTAATCTTCTGCCTCTTTCTTATTCTCTGGCTTCAACTGCTTGTGCTGACCTGCACTGAATGAACTCACAAACAGACAAATTCAACTCCACTGACCTGCACTGCACTCACTGCCTGACTTTCAACTTACCAACTCAATTCTCAACTCACTCAACTGCCTCTCTCTGTTATACTCTCAAGTATCTCTTCCTCTGAGAGTTTGGTGCATTCTATCTCTGAATAATTCTGTCCATTTTTTCTTTAATTCATCACTTTTCCTGCCCCTCTATTAAATATCATTGTTTGGAATTAAAGGTGTGTACTAAAGTGTACCTTGTACCTTAGTAAGGTTGAGTTCTATTATGCCCAAACAGCTTTCCTAACCTCAGCACAAAACAGAGAACTCTTTTTTCTTATCAAGGCTTCATTTTCTCCACCTGACTTCAGGAGCCCAACAGCCAATCTCCAACATGAGGAATGCCACAAAATCCTGCTGACCCACCCATTCTGAACTTTGTTT
>NW_021617625.1:0-1150 GCF_004785775.1 Grammomys surdaster | reverse complement strand
GTGTTTCTGTTCCCTAGTGAGAAACATACTGTAGCATCCCAATAACACAGACAATATTACTTGCCTACAGTTACCTTTCCTGAGTCTCTGTGGCAGGCAAGACAAAGAGAAATCAGAGTAAGGAGTGAGGAATATGATTCTGGAAGGGGCTGCTGAGGACAGAGATCCCCAGAGAGAAGCCAATGGCCAAACTTGTCCCTAACAGTAGTCAGAGGGGAACTTGTGTAGGCCTCTCCCTGGTCTTCAACAGGAAGCTGTGAGAGGGTTTTTGGATTTGTGAGATCAGGGTGGATACCACTGGCATCATGTGCCTTAACAGATCCATCAATGTCCAATAAATGGGGCCCAAAGAAACAAAGAACTCCCCCAAACCAAAACCCCTTTTCAGGTCAGCAGTAGATTGTGAGATATGTTAGGTTAGTCCTTTGGATCCTCTGCCAGGATACAGAGAGCTCCTAGGTAACTGAAGCATGCTCAGCTCCAGCAACATGCTCCTCCTTGGTAGTCTTCCCGAGATCTTGGTAGAACCTACCACAGGCTCCTTGTGTTCCACTAAGTGACTGGAAGAACATGTTTAGGTTGTGACTGAGGTACTGTTGTCTTGTGGGTACCAGATTGATGGCCAAATCAATGGTTTCCATTTGGCTATGGAAGGCTGTCTGGGCCCAGCTTGGAGTATTTCCCAAGTTTTTCTGAGAGAACAATCTCTAAGTCCCTTCCTATTGAAAGGAGGCACTTGTCCAGGTAGAAAGCTGAGTGGCTTTCTCCTGGTCTTAGAAACTCTGGGTGAGAAGCTCCTGGGATCTGACTTTAGGGTTTTTTGGTGTCTCTTTGGTCAGTCAGAAATGCTGTGTCTGGGGTAGTATCAGTTAATTAGGCCTCAGTGGTCAAGACTCAGATACAGGTTCTTAGATGTCAGGTTCTCTATACTTACGGTATTCAGTTGAAGAATCTGCTGGGAACAATAGGTTTTTGCTGGTGGATATACCACTGTGGTAGTAATCACTATAGTAATAAACACAGTAGTAGATACCTTCACAAAAAGCACTGCAAAGTAAGGGCTCTAGCTCTGCAGGAGTAGGGTCTGTTCAGTAGGGCACAAGTAGCAGTGCAGAGTCTGAAGGACCGTCCTGAGTTGAGGACCAGCTTT
>NW_021617624.1:9692-13096 GCF_004785775.1 Grammomys surdaster | reverse complement strand
ACAATTACACTCATACCTAAGCCACACAAAGACCCAACAAAGAAAGAGAACTTCAGGCCGATCTCTCTTATGAACATTGATTCAAAATTACTCAATAAAATTCTAGCGAACCGAATCCAAGAACACATCAAAACAATTATCCATCACGATCAAGTTGGCTTCATCCCAGGAATGCAGGGTTGGTTCAATATTCGGAAATCCATCAACGTAATCCACTATATAAACAAACTCAAAGAAAAAAACCACATGATCATCTCACTAGATGCTGAGAAAGCATTTGACAAAATTCAACACCCCTTCATGATAAAAGTCTTGGAAAGGTCAGGAATTCAAGGGTCATACCTAAACATAGTAAAAGCAATATACAGCAAACCAGTAGCCAGCATTAAACTAAATGGAGAGAAACTTGAAACAATCCCACTAAGATCAGGGACTAGGCAAGGCTGCCCACTCTCCCTCTACTTATTTAATATAGTATTGGAAGTCCTAGCCAGAGCAATTAGGCAACACAAGGAGGTCAAAGGGATACAAATTGGAAAGGAAGAAGTCAAAATCTCACTATTTGCAGATGATATGATAGTGTACTTAAGTGACCCCAAAACTTCCACCAGAGAACTCCTAAACCTGATAAACAACTTTAGCAAAGTGGCTGGATATAAAATTAACTCAAGCAAATCAGTAGCCTTCCTCTACTCAAAAGATAAACTGGCTGAGAAAGAAATTATGGAAATGACACCCTTCAAAATAGTCACAGATAATATAAAATACCTTGGTGTGAACCTAACCAAGCAAGTAAAAGACCTGTATGACAAGAACTTCATTCCCCTGAAGAAAGAAATCGAAGCAGATCTCAGAAGATGGAAAGATCTCCCATGCTGATGGATTGGAAGGATTAATATAGTAAAAATGGCTATTTTGCCAAAAGCCATCTACAGATTTAATGCAATCCCCATCAAAATTCCCACTCAATTCTTCTCAGAGATAGAAAGAGCAATCTTAAAATTTATTTGGAATAACAAAAAACCCAGGATTGCGAAAACTACTCTCAGCAATAAAAGAACTTCTGGAGGAATCACCATCCCCGACTTCAAGCTGTACTACAAAGCAATAGTGATAAAAACTGCATGGTATTGGAACAGAGACAGGCAGGAGGATCAGTGGAATAGAATAGAAGACCCAGAAATGAACCCCCATACCTATGGTCACTTGATCTTTGACAAAGGGGCTAAAACCATCGAATGGAAAAAAGATAGCATTTTCAACAAATGGTGCAGGTCCAACTGGTGGTCAGCATGTAGAAAAAAGCAAATTGATCCATACTTATCTCCTTGTACAAAGCTCAATTCCAAGTGGATTAAGGACCTCCACCTAAAACCAGCCACACTGAAACTAATAGAAGAGAAACTGGGAAAAAGCCTGGAACACATAGGCACAGGGAAAAAGTTCCTGAACAGAACACCAATGGCCTGTGCTCTAAGAACAAAAATTGACAAATGGGACCTCATAAAGCTGCAAAGCTTCTGTAAAGCAAAGGACACAGTCAATAGGACAGAGTGGCAACCAACAGATTGGGAAAAGATCTTCACCAACCCTACATCTGATAAAGGGCTAATATCCAAGGTATACAAAGAACTGAAGAAATTAGACTCTAGACAATCAAAGAACCCTATTAAAAAATGGAGCACAGAGCTGAACAAAGAATTCTCAACTGAGGAAGCTCGAATGGTTGAGAAGCACCTAAAGAAGTGTTCAGCATCACTAGTCATCAGGGAAATGCAAATGAAAACAACACTGAGATTCCACCTCACACCAGTCAGAATGGCTAAGATCAAAAACACAGGTGACAGCACATGTTGGCGAGGATGTGGAGAAAGAGGAACACTCCTCCACTGTTGGTGGGATTGTAAACTGGTACAACCACTATGGAAGGCAGTCTGGCGGTATCTCAGAAAATTGAACATAGTGTTACCTGGGGACCCAGCTATAACACTCCTGGGCATATACCCAAAAGAAATTTCAACATACAACAGGGACACATGCTCCACCATGTTCATAGCAGCCTTATGTATAATAGCCAGAAGTTGGAAAGAACCCGGATGCCCTTCGACAGAAGAATGGATGCAGAAAATGTGGTACATTTATACAATGGAGTACTACTCAGCTATTAAGAACAATCAGTTCACAAAATTCCTAGGCAAGTGGATGGAGTTGGAAAATATCATCTTGAGTGAGATGACCCAATCTCAAAAGAACATACATGGTATGCACTCACTGATAAGTGGATATTAGCCCAAAAGTTCACAATTTCTAAGAATCTACATATAGACCACATAAAACTCACATAGAAGAAGGAAGACCAAAGTATAAATGCGTTGGTCCTTTCTAGAAGGAGTATCAAAAGTTTCAACCAGAACTCCCAAAGTCTAAACCAGAGAGCACAAAGGGAGAGACTCACGCACCTGTATAGGGAATTGAGGGTGACCTTGTTAGACTTCAGTGAAAGTGGAGGGCCAAGGTCCCCGAAAGTTTGGATCCCCTACTGTGTGGGAATTCGAGAGCAGGGAGATGGGACTGGGAGGATGTTTGGAGCACACCATCACAAAAATTAGGAGGAGGGGGTATCGGATAAGGAATTTTGGGGGAGAATGAGAAAGGAGATAACATTGAAAGGTAAATACGTATAATATCCAATAAAAAATCCACACAGATAAAGGATTTTTTTTTAAAAAAAAAAGGGAGTTTACTTATTTTAAATTAATTTCAAAAGTTTCTAGGAGTTGCAAATTGGCTAAGATCCTATTTTAAGCTCTCCACAAAAGAACTTAAATCTCTGTTCAATATTCTCAAGAGAGAGGTAAACCCTAACTTCCTCAACAGTTAATTGACAAAAGAGAGGTAATCTCACAAAAAGTAGAAAAAGCTATTTCTAATCGATATATCATATAATCTGATTACTTGTCAGTGGTGCTATAAAAGTCCTTTGACAAAAGATTATTAATATAGATTTATATATCCTTAAATAAGGTCTTCATGACTCTCTGAGTGTGGAAGGAGCAACTGTTGGCGCTTCTGCCCTGACTTTACAAGAACTCTGAAAAATTGGCTTTAAAAACAAAAGAGGGGGAACGGTACCCCCTCAGAAGGAGTCCCCCTGAAATACTCTCCATCATGCCTTGTTCACTTTTCTCTCTCTAAAGCTGAAAGCTCATGGCAAATCTCTTGCTGACCATGTTGGTGACCTCGGGCACCACCAAGACCAACAAAACTTTGCCACAGATATGGGGAAGGACCCTCATACCCGTAAATAGAATGCCCCAGACCCAGTTCCCTTATGGAGCCGAGGACTGATATGCCTGTCCAATACCACAGAAGGCACAGCTAACTGGCTACCACAAATATTAATG
>NW_021617624.1:0-9592 GCF_004785775.1 Grammomys surdaster | reverse complement strand
ACCCCCTCAGAAGGAGTCCCCCTGAAATACTCTCCATCATGCCTTGTTCACTTTTCTCTCTCTAAAGCTGAAAGCTCATGGCAAATCTCTTGCTGACCATGTTGGTGACCTTGGGCACCACCAAGACCAACAAAACTTTGCCACAGATATGGGGAAGGACATCATACCCGTAAAGGGAATGCCCCAGACCCAGTTCCCTTATGGAGCCGAGGACTGATATGCCTGTCCAATATCACAGAAGGCACAGCTAACCGGCTACCACAAATATTAATGAAAAAAAATAGATAACCTCACAAAGCCAGGCCCAACCATAAATATGATGAATAACAATTTACATCCAGGGAAGAGAAATCTCCCTGAAAATCCCCTTCTTTTTTCTTTCCAGGTAAAAATGAATCACCCGTGATGCCTGCTGTTATAAGTTCTAATCCAGATGGGCCAGAGGCCAGGATCCTCGCCCTTACCCTCACCCCCTACCTTTTCCCACCTGCACAAGGTCCCCTGAAGCTTGGCAACTGCAAGATCCTGCTTGGCAACTGCAGATAGACTCAAAGCAGTGTACCATATCATCTGAAGAATAGCAGGGAGACCATAACTCAAGCAGTATACCATATCTTCTGAAGAATAGCAGGTTGCAGTCCTCCTCGCCCCCACGAATAACTAGGACCTGCCAGTCGGGTCAAGTGGCACCCAGACGTGGGGCTCGAGGCACGGACCCCTCTGGACAGACCCTCATTGAGAGGATGTGCGCACGACATCAAGATTGAGCGAGACAGAGATCGTCGCCCGCGACCTGTCATCCACAAAACCAGGTTGATGCTGCCATCAAGAAGACGGTTGAAGTTCATTACCATCAGCCAAAAATTGAAGAGGATCCAGAAGTGACTCCGCAGGAGTCTGACACAGCTGCCAGCTCCCCTGCCTCCCCCTACGGTCAACCCCTAGACTTCCACGCCCTCCAGAAGGGTTCCTGGTATGCCTGGCTTTGCCCTCGTTTCTCTCACTAGAGAGCTTGGCCTCTTGATCACCACAACAAAAATTGGCTTTTTCCTAAACCAAGGCCGCCCTTGATATGGCCGCTAACATTGGGGAGCCTTCCTTTATGACAATATTACACCCCAAACTGACAAATGGTTGGTAACTTGAACATTTACAAGAGACTAGGATGGCTGTGAGTTAGCCCAATGACGGGATTATTGTAGGTCCACTTCCCAGGGGCCCACCCAATGCAGCCGAAAAGGAGTGCGTGGTGCTGGGAGTGGGTGCAGCCTACATGGCCTAAGACAGGGCTCTCGCCCACCTTTCACCCACATCGGAGTCCCTTGACGTTGCCCATCGTGAACAGCCTAAAACCTTCGACCATCGATGTGACTCGTCTCACATCAGTATTTTGGGGTTGTGAACTTGTCTAAGACCCCCATAATTAGACATCCAAATTCAAAATTCACATAGTTGGGATTGATCATAAGATGCCTTCTCTAACTAAACAGAGAAGGGGGAGATGCCAGAAGCCAGGACCCTCACCCTTACCCTCACCCCCTACCTTTCCCCACCTGCACAATGTCCTCTGAAGCTTGGCAACTGCAAGATCCTGCTTAGCAACTGCAGATAGACTCAAAGCAGAGTACCATATCATCTTAAGAATAGCAGGGAGACCATAACTCAAGCAGTGTACCATATCTTCTGAAGAACAGCAGGTAGATCATAATTCAAGGCAGTGTACTGTATAGACCATGACATGTTTCAAGGCACAGGCCAAGAAGATTTTGTACTTTTCCACCACCTGGCCCCTCTTACCCCCGCAACCTTGTAAAACATGCTATAAAAAAGCATTTCATGTTCAAAAAAAAAAGAAATTAAAAAAAATAATAAATTATTAAAAAAAAAAAGAAATCTGTTGGAAAGCCAGTTAGCAACTTAAAAAAGAAAAGAAAGGAAAGAAATGCCTTGTTATTGAGTCAAAATCAGGAAGATCATAGAACACTCCTTTGAAGAGCTTTGCCTTTCGAATTTATGGTAAAATCTGCCCAGTCTATAATAAGAACTCTGTTTGAAAATGAAAGAACAACAAAGGATCAAATTAAAACATCAAAATGATCTTCATAAAATTGAAAAAAAAAAAAAAGAAAGTGAACAGTGAGTAAGAAAAACTAACAAGTCCTGATACCTTACCACAACTGACACCATGTTTGAGGCACCATTCTGACCTTAGAACCTGGCAGGTAGGCCTCAACACCTGCCAAAACAGGGACAAAGACCTAATCTATCAAAGACCTAGATAGTAGTTCCAAGATCCAAGAAAGTCCTGAAATCTCTAATCTTGTCTTTTGGTTTCTGTAGCTTTTGCTTCTGGATAACTTTTCTTTCTAATTGCAGTATGTCAAATCAGGATATAAATTTTGTTCATAAAAGAACAGAGAGGCTCATGATGGGTGAATTGGGCAAGTTCCCCATATAGTCACCATTCCAAATAAAGATTTTCTATTCCACTGTAAGAATGTCTGTGACTGTCCTATTTCGCAACAACAGAGAGGAACTTAAATTATAGGTAATTTTTCAAATCTGGAGGTGAACTGAAGAGAAAACTCCTTTTCAATATATATGATGATCCAAAACTCAATATCTAGCATATTTTAATGTAACTTAAAGAAAGTCACCTCAGTTGTGTAAACAATTGACAAATGATTTTTAAGAAGTATAAATAACCAACATAGATGAACATAAAAATTCTCAATCTTGTTGAAACAAAAGAAACCAACTACACCTTGATTGTGATGATCTGTTTGTTTTCTTCCACATTCTAACTCTAGTACAAGGTCAAGAAGTCGGAGCCCCATGAGTGTGGTTAGTGCCCTTTATACATGAGACCAGTGAGAGTATATTCTTCTCATGGGAGACCCATGAGTGTGGTTAGTGCCTTTTATACAGAAGACCTGCAAGATTATATTTTCATTGGAGTCACTTGAGTGGGGTCACTGCCCCTTATCCAGGAGACCTTCGAGAGTATGTTCTTCTCCTTCCTTACTAACCCTCCACACCAGCATCCGCTACACACAAGGTCACAGCAAGAATATAGTCATGTCAGAATTAGGAAGTAATCCTCCAAAAAATGTCATCTTTGATGTCACTCTCTCCAGAACTATGAGACATAAACCTGTATGGTTAAAGTCACCCAGTCTAGCATTTTTAGCAGCCCAACTGGAGTGAGAAAAGATTGTTTTTCATATAGAAATTGGAATTGCAGAAAAATATATATTCCAAAGTGCTTTGGTATTAAATTTTTAAAAATTGCATAAGTGACATTTCTATCTAAGAAGGTTAAAAGAACCAGGTAAGTGAAACAAAATGTAAGAAGAAATAATAAAAAATAAAGCCAAAAATAATTAATTGTGTTACAGAAAACTTCAAAGAGCAAATATGAGCTAAATTTTATCAAATAACTAGTAAAACAGGTATTATTTCCAGCAATATAGTATACTGCAGAAGAAAGTGGATAAAAATAAAAAATGTGTGTAAATCAACAAGGCAGGAGACACAAATACCATAAAATTATGTAAAATCATATCATGGAAATTTACAATAGATTCTAGCATGTGAGGAGGTCAAAGGACATGTGGTAATCATAAGCTATGATCTCACAATTTTTTTTTCACCTGGTGGAGGCACATGTGTTCTGACTGGTAAGACCTGTCTCTAAACCTACACACACACACACACACCACACACACACACACACACACCTTTTTAAATTTGAAGTTAAAATTCAAGTTCTCACCAAGGCAAAAGGAATGTGTCTTAAGCTGACATTTAAACTCTATGAACAATCATTTAGCTTAAAAACCTACACAGGATCTCCAATACTATTTAAGATATAATTGGTATCTGATCATTGAACCAGTACAAATGTTAAAGTTAAGGGAAAAGACCTAGAAAGAATATGATTATTACAAATTCAAAGAGGCATAGTGACAGCTGCAAAACCTAAGATAAACAGACAACTTGTAACTAGTGGTTTCCGACATGGGGAAAGATGGCAAATTCATGCACCAAGCATGACGTTCCGCTATGAAAGAAACATGATGGATATGAAAATGTGTATATGAACAAGCAACAATAACAATACCAAGAGTAACAGTTATTCATAGATTCTTTGCTAGAGGTGGAATGTAAAATAGCTTCTCCCACTCGGGGAGGAAAAGGCAGAATTTGTTCAGGAATGTGATCCCTGAGAAGCTGCACATGATCCAGTAGATGGTTCGACTCCAGTGTTCATATAGGATGTATGAAATGAACTCAGTAGGGTTAAAATTAGAACCCATGAAAAGGTGAGCGGGAATGGTTGGATGGACAGAGAAAGAAATAAACAGAAAAGAATAAGGAGTAGATTTGATCAAAATAGAATCAATGCATGAAATTCTCAAATAATAGAAAAGAATAAAATTATCAAGTAATATGCCTGGCAGACCTAAACGAAGAAATTTTCCATCACACATGTAGGGGTGGTTCTGATGTTATGGTCCTGTTCCTCAGTTACTTCTTCTTGATCTGTCAGTAAAGAAGCCAGGGGCCATTGCTGGGCAGAAGCGATAGCCAGGACTTCCGGGACCCTGTAGTAGGAAAAGAAAGAAAAATAAGGAGAAGAGGGAGGAGAGTTTGTAGTGTTTTTTTTTTTTCACGGAGAAAAGTTGATGAGTCATGTGAGATCTCAAAATAGAGTGGCCATACCAGCCACTTCTATAGGCAGATGGTCAAGAGAGTTTAGCGGGAACGAGATGTAACTGAGCAACTAAAGTTTAGGGCAGGTGGGAGATGCAGAGCTAAGGTTATTGATAAGGGCTCACTAGCTGCAGGAGTTTTAAAATGCCCAGGAATTGTGCCAAGAAGACAAGTTGGAAATGGATTTGTGTGTCTGTGTCTTTTATCCATGGATTCAAGGGAAGCTGGGTGGGGGCTGGTAGCAAGGCCTCTTCCCAGAACTTAGACAGGGTAGCAAAAGCTACAGGCAACACACGCACACAAAGAGAACACAGAAAAGTATTACTCACTGGAAAAATTAAACCATGTTCCATAATGAGTCTTTAAGACGACAGTCTTTCCCAAAGCCACAGAGTGTGAAACATATTCTAGGTTGTTTAAAGTGGGGGAAGAGCAAGGGATATAGGATTTTGTAAAATTTAACTTGATCTCGGAGAAGACCTGAGGGAAAATACAAGGTAGAAAGGTAGAAAAATAATTGAAAGTTTAATAATTAAAACATTATGACACTGGCTCATTATCTACACACAGTGACCTAGATGTCCAGAAGATCAGAATAGGCAAAAATCACATCAAGTACAACCTGGAACAGGACCAGGAAAATTAAACAGAGAATCCACCAAGGAGACCAGTGACCTCTGTTTCATAGATCACCACCCAGTTCTACAGACACAGTTCTTCCTTATGTTCAGTAATGTCTTTATCTAGCACCCCTTCCTTTGAACAGTTTTTGCCTGTTTATATAACACTAGGTCAAGGTGACAGGCCAACCCTATCCCTGGGCAAACACTCACACCTACTTCAGGTTTTCCCTGTTGTCCCTCTAACAACCTAACCTCTAATCTCATTATGAGTGTTTGTTTACTTATTTTGTTTACTTTCTTTCTGACTCACACTAACATATCAGTACACTTAGTACTGTTTGGCCCCTTCTCTTGCTAAACAACTGGAACTTAACAAATGTCTGTTTTGTAATCGCCTGTACTCAGTTATCAGTATGGATTTACTGCTAAATAGTGATTATTACTGCAACCGATACTCAAACATTAAGTATGGGTGTGTGCTAGATTTTGGTGCTTTAATCAATCTCAAATAATCGAAAAGAATAAAACTAACAAGAAATATGCCAAACCTACCTAAATGAAGAAAATATCCACTACACATACTAGGAGAAAATAAAAAAGCTCTTTGTTCTATGTTCCATAACATATCAAACCATGTTCCAGAATGAGTCTTTATTAAGACAAAAGTCCTTCCTAAAGCCACAGACTGTGAGACATATTCTAAATTGTTTAAGGGTAGGGTAGGGAAAGTGTTAGTATTTATACCACACAAGTGGCAGGAAAGACTTTCTCTGGGGTGGATTCCCTTTGTAAACTTTGTGTACTTTGTAAAGATTTCCAGCATTCAAGCCCTTCCCACAGATCTCCTTAACTGTCATAATAGTCACAAAGTTCATCTCCAGCCCCTGAATAGGACCTTCCCCAAATTATGCTAATTTTAGATGAACCATCTGAACAAAAGCCACCAATCCCCGAACAAAAAAAAACCCACCAATCCCTTAGCTCTCCTAAAGCTCAGGACTTGAAATCCCACCAATCTTCACCATCCGTGCTCTCCCAATCCCCCGAAGAAGCATAGGCAGATACTCCTGGATTCATCCCTCTTCTCCCTGGACTCTCTAATAAATCTCTTTTGTGAGATTTGCTGCCTGGTTTAAGTCTCATCAGAAGAAGACATGAACCAATGAAGAGAAGAGAGGAAGCAGTGATGAGCTCTTCAGCTCAGCTCAGCTCAGCTCAGCTCAGATGGAGAAACCGCCCCCGCCCCCGCCCCGCCCCCGCCCCCGCCCCCGCCCCGCCCCCGGGGGCTACACCCTCGCTGCTGAGGAGGTTTCCTCTCAGAGCTGTGTGGTTCCTGAGATTCAATTTCTTAGGATACTTTCCACTGGGACACTGTCCCACCTCAGAGTTGTGTGGCTCCTGGGCTTCAGAGTTTCAAGATACCTTCCCATCAGAGCAGAAAGGCCAACAGAAACATGGGAATTTTGTCAAATTAAAGTTGATCATGGAGAAGAATACTCTGACATATGAAAACATATTCTCATTTCAATGCTGCAAATATGTCCACTGAAAAAAAGAGAACCGGAATTAAGTAACAACAAAAATCTTAACTAACTATGGGAAGAACCAAACACTTTTTAATAAATAGATTTGAGTCCTACTCCATGCTGGAAGACATACCTGGCACTGCTGAAGGGGTGAGGTCTATAGGAAAACACAATACTATAGTTCTCCTAAAGTAGCAAAGCAATAAAGTGATTCCTAATGACACACTGCTATATATATATAAAACAATGCCTTACTCAGTCATTGTCAGAGAAGCTTCTTCTTTCAGGAGATGGACACTGACACAATGGCCCATAATTAGAAACAAGCAGCAACTGAGAGACTTTGGAGCACTCAATCATAAATGGGATGTCTTCAACAAACTCCTCCCCTCAAGGGTCCATATGGAAGAGAAGGCAGAAAGACTGGAAGAGCCAGAGAGGACAGATAACTCTATGGAAACTCTTCCAGACACAACTGGACTAGCGTACATATGAACTCACAGAGATTGTTGCAGCAGGGACAAGACTTATGCAGTTCCAAGCCAGATGGGATCCCAGCACTGAAAGGGGGAAGTAGACATGACTCCTCCTTCTATCCATGAATCCATCTGCTACTGACACCCACTGACAAATAGAAATTAATTTTCTCCACTGACATGTTACTGAGTGTATCTATCACTACTCCAGGGCAGGTCTCACGCCCAGTAGAAGTAGCAACATAAAAATAACTCAGTTGTATTTTGTTGACTTATTAAGTTTTGGCAGTTTTTTGTCACATTGGTCTTTTGGGAGAGGAGTTGTTTATTTGTTTCTTTTTACTGTTTTCTTTTTCTAAGGAAGAGACAGGGGAAGAAAGCAAAGTTGCACACAACATGCAGGAAAGCACTCTGCCCTCCCTCCTTTTCCTTAATCTTTTCCTACACCCACTCCTCATCTTTCCAATCCCAGAAGCTGATCTGGTTTACAATATCAGATTATATATCTTTACCTTTTTCAAGTAAAAGAGTGAAAGAAAAAAAACATAAAGTTCAATAGATAAGGAGGTAGAGAGGACCTGGTAGAGTTGGGGGAATGAAGAAACATAATCAAAATATGTTTTTAAAATTTCATAAAAAAAAGAAAGCTAGCTAAGCATGAATCACTGAGTGAAGCAGCAAGCAACATTCCTTCATGGTTTATGCTTTAATTTCCTATTTACTTTCTGCCCTGATTCCCTCAGTAATGGACAATGACCTGGGATGAAAGCCAAACAAATCCATTCCTGAAAAACAACAGCAGCAAAGAAATCTAAAATCCAGATGGGCAGATCCCAGCTCAAAAGCACAGGAACATAAAAAAGCAAGATAACTGTTGTCCTCAAGTATCTGCCAACCCTGTAGCAATGAACCTAGATGAAAAAAGTTAGAAATTTTCCAGATAAAGAACTCAAGGAACGTGATTTTAAATGTAGCCACACAACTAAAAACAGGAATATGCCCAAGAAAACACAAATAGCTGAATGAAAACAAAAGATGCCAATTTAAGATATGAAATTAGAATTTAAAAAAGAATTATTCAATAAAAGCAAAGTCCTGGTGATGGAAATGCAAATCACAGTGGGTCAAATAAAATGTTCATCAGGAAAACCTCGCCAATAGAATATAGAGGACAAAATATCAAGATACCAAAGCAAAATAGAAGAATTGGATCATTCAGAACACATCTACAGTCACAATTAAAATCAGAACTTATAAATTATAGGGAACAATTTCATGCAAAAGGAATAAAAAATATCTTAATGAATCATGGGCAAAGTTTTTCTAAGTATATGGAAGAAGAGCCATTCAGAATTAAAGAGCACACAGAACATCAAATATACAGGGCTAGAAAAGAAACTGTTCACGTCATAATGTCCTTAAGACACTCAATGTTCAGAACAAACCAAATACCTTGAAAACTGCAAAAGAAAAGAGTGAGCTCCTACTCAAAACAGAATCTTAGAAGGATGTTGGCTTTTGAATCCAAACTAGGAAAGCAAAAGTGGCTTGTAATGGCTGACACACTTAAAACTCTGAGAAAAGATACTGCCCACCAGTCTAATTCACAAGGTCAAACTATAGCAACTGAAGGAAAAAGTGAAACTTTACTTGATCAAAGCAGGCTAGGGAATTTATAAGCACTAAGAGAGCCCTACAGAAGATACTGGAATGAATACTTATGCTTGAAGAGAAAGATAAGCACAAATTACAGAAAACACAAATTAAAAAAAAACTATAAAATCAGGAAAATGACAGGGAGCATTACACACCTTTTGGTAATAACTGAATATCAGTGGTCTGGATTCCCCATTTTAAAAAAGAGAATGGAGCAGCAACTTGGACTAGAAAAAAAGAATTCCTCTTTTTACTTCCTACAAGCATTGCTGCCTTAAGGTAAATGAATGGAAATGGGGAGAACTGGGGGCAGGGGGGAAATGTAGTGAGTGAGATAACCTAGAGCCAGATTTCTCCAATGTTCTTTCTCATACAGAGATTCCAGTGTCAAATCGTTAAATATGTTTAACCTGAAGAAACTAGAAAGTGGTCATAGAAAGATGGAAGAAAGATTTTAAGGAAGGTGTTAGTAGAACACAGATAACATAAAGGGAGAAAGGAAAAAAGTTGAAGGAAGTTTAAGTAGTGAGGGAAACAGGAAAGTAGAGAGAGGAGGGAGGGAGGGAGGGAGGGAGGGAGGGAGGGAGGGAGGAAG
>NW_021617623.1:0-2915 GCF_004785775.1 Grammomys surdaster | reverse complement strand
AGATAGAAGCCCTTAAAGAGGAATCACAGAAATCCCTTAAAGAAATGGAAGAAAACACAAAGAAGGAATTAAACAAAAACATTCAGGATCTGAAACTAGAAATAGAAACAATAAAGAAAGTTCAAAGGGAGACAACCATGGAGATAGAAAACCTAAGAAAGAGATCAGGAGTCACAGACGCAAGCATCACCAACCGAATACAAGAGATAGAAGAGAGAATCTCAAATGCAGAAGATACGGTGGAAAATATTGACACAGTTGTCAAAGAAAATGCAAAATGCAAAAAACTCCTAACTCAAAACATCCAGGAAATCCAGGACACAATGAGAAGACCAAACCTAAGGATAATAGGTATAGATGAGAATGAAGATTCTCAACTTAAAGGGCCAGTAAATATCTTCAACAAAATTATTGAGGAAAACTTCCCTAACCTAAAGAACAAGATGCCCATAAACATACAAGAAGCCTACAGAACACCAAATAGACTAGACCAGAAAAGAAATACCTCCCGTCACATAATAATCAAAACATCAGATGCACAAAACAAAGAAAAAATACTAAAAGCAGAAAGGGAAAAAGGTCAAGTAACATATAAAGGCAGACCTATAAGAATTACACCAGACTTCTCACCAGAGACTATAAAAGCCAGAAGAGCCTGGACTGACATCATACAGACACTAAGAGAACACAATTGCCAGCCCAGATTACTATACCCAGCAAAACTCTCAATCACTATAGATGGTGAAACCAAGATATTCCATGACAAAACCAAATTTGCACAATATCTTCCCACAAACCCAGCACTTCAAAGGATAATTGACGGAAAACGCCAACACAAGGAGGGAAACTACAACCTAGAAAAAGCAAGGAAGTAATCTTCCAACAACCCCAAAAGAAGATAACTATACAAACATAACTTTACCTCTAATAACAAAAATAACAGGAAGCCACAATCATTTTTCCTTAATATCTCTTAACATCAATGGTCTCAATTCCCCAATAAAAAGACGCAGACTAGCAGACTGGATACACAAACAAGACCCAGAATTTTGCTGCATACAAGAAACACACCTCAGTGACAAAGACAGACACTACCTCAGAATAAAAGGGTGGAAAACAATTTTCCAAGCCAATGGTCCCAAGAAACAAGCTGGAGTAGCCATTCTAATATCAAATAAAATCGACTTCCATCCAAAATTAATCAAAAAAGATAAGGAAGGACACTTCATACTCATCAAAGGAAAAATCTACCAAGGTGAACTCTCAATTCTGAACATCTATGCTCCAAATGCAAGGGCACCTACATACATAAAAGAAACTTTACTAAAGCTCAAAACACACATTACACCTCACACAATAATAGTGGGGGATTTCAACACCCCACTGTCAGCAATGGACAGATCATGGAAACAGAAACTAAACAGAGACACTTTGAAATTAACAGAAGTTATGAACCAAATGGACTTAACAGACATCTATAGAACATTTCATCCTAAAACAAAAGAATATACCTTTTTCTCAGCACCTCATGGTACCTTCTCCAAAATAGACCATATAATTGGTCACAAAACAAGCCTCTACAGATACAAAAAGATTGAAATAATCCCTTGCCTCTTATCAGATCACCATGGAATAAGACTGGTCTTTAATAATGACAAAACCAATGGAAAACCCATGTGCACATGGAAACTGAACAACTCTCTACTCAATGATGACTTGGTCAAGGAAGAAATAAAGAAAGAAATTAAAGACTTTTTAGATTTCAATGAAAATGAGGACACATCATACCAAAACTTGTGGGACTCCATGAAGGCAGTGCTAAGAGGAAAACTCATAGCTCTAAGTGCCTACAAAAAGAAACTGGAAAGAGCACACACTAACAAGTTGACTGCACAACTAAAAGCCCTAGAACAAAAAGAAGCAAATACACCCAGGAGGAGTAGAAGGCAGGAAATAATCAAACTCAGGGCTGAAATCAACCAAATAGAAACTGAAAGAACAATACAAAATATCAATAAAACCAGGAGTTGGTTCTTTGAGAAAATCAACAAGATAGATAAACCCTTAGCCAGATTAACCAGAGGGCACAGAGACAGTATCCAAATTAATAAAATCAGAACTGAAAAGGGAGACATAACAACAGAAACTGAAGAAATTCAAAAAATCATCAGATCCTACTACAAAGGCCTATACTCAACAAAACTGGAAAACCTGGATGAAATGGACAATTTCCTAGACAGATACCAGGTACCAAAATTAAACCAGGAGCAGATAAACCAGCTAAATAGTCCCATAACCCCTCAGGAAATAGCAGCAGTCATTAAAAGTCTCCCCACTAAAAAAAGCCCAGGACCAGATGGTTTTAGTGCTGAATTCTATCAGACCTTCAAGGAAGACCTAATACCAATTCTCTTCAAACTATTCCACAAAATAGAGACAGAAGGAACACTACCCAATTCGTTCTATGAAGCTACAATTACACTCATACCCAAACCCCACAAGGACCCGACAAAGAAAGAGAACTTCAGACCAATCTCCCTTATGAACATCGATGCAAAAATACTCAATAAAATTCTAGCAAACCGAATCCAAGACCACATCAAAACAATCATCCATCATGATCAAGTAGGTTTTATCCCAGGAATGCAGGGATGGTTCAATATTCGGAAATCCATCAATGTAATCCACTATATAAACAAACTTAAAGAAAAAAACCACATGATCATCTCACTAGATGCTGAGAAAGCATTTGACAAAATTCAACATCCCTTCATGATAAAAGTCTTGGAAAGATCAGGAATTCAAGGCCCCTACCTAAACATAGTAAAAGCAATTTACAGCAAACCAGTAGCCAACATCAAGCTAAATGGAGAGAAACTTGAAGCAATCCCACTAAGATCAGGGACTAGACAAGG
>NW_021617622.1:0-1715 GCF_004785775.1 Grammomys surdaster | reverse complement strand
CAGATAAAGAAACTCTTCTTTACTTTCTTTGTTCTAGGTTGGCCTTGAACTCAGAAATTACCTTGCCTCTCTCTCTCTCTTGAGATTAAAGATGTATACTATAATGCATAAACACAAATCTTTTCAGAGCCAGTATTCTCAAGATCTCTATCAACAGTTACTGTTATACCACAGCATGATTTGGACCAAAACCCTCTGTTTTCTAGCCCTTGATCAGGATCTCTTCTTGTTCTCCCATTTCTGGACATTAGTTCATAACATATGTAGTCATGTTGACAAGTGACCGCAGCCATCCCTGTCCATCTCTTGGCCATTTGAATCAGAATCATATCTTCTTTTGTCCAAATGAAAAAAAAATAACTGCAGCATTAAAAGGCCTATATAATAAAAACCATCCCTTTCTCAACTGAAAATCTACAAAGAGAATCCCTAGCTGGGGAGGATACTTCCCCCTGGTCAATTCTCAGTTCCTTCCATTTAGTATCTTTGAATACAAGATTTAACACCATTCTACTTCCTGATACCTGTTGTGAACACTATTTTGAACCCCTCCATTTTGGGCTTTTGGTTTTCCATTTTACTCTACTCCTTGAAATGTTTCCCATAAGAGTCAACAACATAACAAAGTCTAATCTAGGTCTCTTAGATGGTCCCAATATTGATGGTATTAATTTAGATCTCTTTAAATTACCCTCCACAAAACTCTTAAGACAAGTGCACAAAGAAGCCCTCTTCTTCACCAAAATACCAAAAGGTATTTTCTAAGCTTCATATTAATACTCCTCTCATCTGAAATCTACTGCGCCAAGCCGCCTTATTTAAAGTCACTCTTAGAACCACTCTCTGCCCTGATGCTAATACTTCAGCATATTAAGCTCCATTTAAAGCATCCAAACTGCAAGAATTGAATTTCCTACTAACAAAAACATGGATACACCTATCACAATGAAAACCCAGTCTCTGGTACCCCTTTCTATGCTACTTAAGGATTCATGACAGTGAAGAGAATCCATGTGTAAGACAACACTTAGTGAGGATGACAGTCAATTTGGGCTGACTTACAACTTAAAGATTTCTTCTATTAACACGATGGCAGAAACTCGGACACCATTCAGGATGACCTACAACTAAAGGCGCCAAGGAAGGCAGGTTATTCTCTTCCGCGGGCTGCCAGGAGGATGGTTTTAACCAAGCTGGCCTGATCTTAGATTTTCATGAATCCATCAAAGTGACACACTTCCTATGAGAAAGTGACCCCATCCTCAGTAAGGCCACATATCTGATTAGTGCTAAATTCATGTAGGCTAAGCATAGTGAAACAATCACAACCATTTCCTGGCACTAACTTACCTCTGCAAAAAAAAAAAAAAAATGAGAGAGAGAGAGATATTATGGGATCTATATCAACCCAAAGGACCTTAGAAACTATCCAATGCCAAAATACCCATAGTCTAGTCCAGACTCAATAAAGCTCAGAATCCTAAATGTCCTTTCCTCTTCCTGAACTCTCTAAAATTCATTCCAGCATCAAGTAAAAGCTTAACATCAGATCACATATGTACAACATCATAGAGAATATATAAACGTTTCAAAACTTCACAGTGATGATACTCCTTCAAATGAAACCAAAAATCCAACTGCAAAAAATTCAATTCCTACATTGACTTTACTGATGTCCAACTCTTTTCAGGTTTGCAAACTATAGTATACTTGTG
>NW_021617621.1:0-1721 GCF_004785775.1 Grammomys surdaster | reverse complement strand
AGACACACAAAACAGAGACAAACGCAAATAAAAGTTCCTGCCACTTCAAGAACTTTTTCATCAGTCAAGTGCTTTACCTACTTTCTACTGAAACTGGTAGGAGATGTGCTCTAAAACACAATTTCAAAAGACACCCTCTCTTTTTGTGTAGCTTGCAGAGTTTTCAGAGTAGGGGAAATTTGATTCAACATAGGTATAAAAAGTTTATGTTAAAACCACAAAGTTTAGGATATTTGAAATCCACTTTCATTATACAATATTCACAGTGAGTTCAGACCGAAAAGAAAGAAGAAAGGAGTACCAGAGATTATGAAGGACATTCATTACTAGGGAAGTCCCTGGAAAACTATTGAGAAGCCATCTGACAAATGTTACTATTTGATGCTAGAAAAGGCCTATGTGCTGTTCTCACTATATGTATTTAGTTATAAACTGTGATGCAAGATGATCTCAAACTAATTGTGTCCTGCCTGAAGATATTCTTCAATGTTTTTCTTTCTGCGCCAACTCCTGCGTGCTGGGATTATATACATGGGCACTGAGTCTACTTGTACAGTACTTGTGAATCAGATCAGGTCTTTGCTCACATTAAACAAAAACTCTACAAATGATCATTCCTGTCAATATCTTTTTCAATTAAATAAGAACGCAAGAGAAAAACATCCTATAAAGAGTAGTACACATGATAAAATCTACACTGGAAAGGTGAATAAAATAAACACTTATATAGAACATAACAATTAAAATTTTAACATTTATTGATTAAGAAAAATTAATAACATGTGGGTGTTTGGTCTTTTGATATTCCAAATGAATTTGCAAGTTGCTCTTTCTATCTCTGTGAAGAATTCAGTTGCAATTTTGACTGGGATTGGATTGAATCAGTAGATTGCTATCCACAAGATGGCCATTTTTACTATATTGTTGCTGCCAATACATGATTATAGGAGATATTTCCATCTTTTGTATTCTTCTTCGATTTCTTTCTCCAGAGACTTGAAATTTCTGTCATACAGATCTTTTACTTGCTTGGTTAAAGGCACAACAAGGTATTTTATATTATTTGGGTAGGTTGTCATGTCCCTAATTTCTTTCTCAGCCTGTTTGTCCTTTGAGTAAAGGAAGGCTATTGATTTATTCAAGTTAATTTTTTTATCCAGCCACTTTTCTGAAGGTTTTTTTAAATCAGGTTTAGGAGTTCTCTGGTTGCAGTTTTGGGGTCATTTAACTATACTACCTTATCATCTGCATATAGTAATATTTTGACTTCTTCCTTTCCAATTTGTATCCTTTTGACCTCCTTTTGTTGTCTAATTGCTCTGGCTAGAGCATACAGTACTATACTGAATAGGTAGGAAGAGAGTGGGTAGCAATGTCTAGTCCCTGACTTTAGTGGGACTGCTTTAAGTTTTTCTCCATTTACTTCGATGTTGGCCACTAGTTTGCAGTATATTGCTTTTACTACGTTTAGGTATGGGCTTTAATTCCTAATCTTTCCAAGACTTTGATCCTGAAGAGGTGATGACTTTTGTCAAATGCTTTCTCAGCATCTAGTGAGATGATCTTGTAGTTTTTTTCTTTGATAATGCTTATATAGAGGATTATGTTGACCGCTTTCCATATTTTGAAACATTCCTGAATTCCATGGATAAAGCTTACTTGACTATGTTGGATTTTTTTTTTATATCTTCTTGGATTTGGTTTGCTAGAATTTTTTTTGG
>NW_021617620.1:0-4025 GCF_004785775.1 Grammomys surdaster | reverse complement strand
ATTCTACCAGAGAAATTCTACAGCTGATGGATAAATATAAAATTAACCCAAATAAATCAGTAGCCTTCCTTTCTACAAATGATAAACAGGCAGAGAAAGAAGTTAGGAAAATCAAGGACCTCAACAGAAAACCAGACACACTGAATCAAATAGAAGAGAAGGAAGGGGGAAAGAACCTGGAACTCGTTTGCAGGAAACTGAGGGTGAATTTTTGGAGCAGAACTCCAAAGGCTCAGGCTCTAAATCAAGAATTGATAAATGAGAGCTCATGAAGCTGGAAGCTTTTGTATCCCTAAGGACCTAGTCAATAGGACAAATCAGCAACCTATAGATTGATAAAAAATCTTTACTAACCCCACATCTGATAGAGGGAAAATATCCAAAATATATAAAAAAGCTAAGCACCAGTATTCCAAACAAGCCAATCAAAAAACTGGATAAAGACCTAATCAGAGAATTCAAAACAGAGGATTAATAAATGGCTATATTTTTGATCATAGCAGTTCTGATTTGGGTCAGGTCAAATGTCAGGATCGTTTAGATTTGCATTTCTCTGATGAGTTAGGATTCTCAACATTTGTTTAAGTGCTTCCCAGCCATTCATTATTCCTCTGTGGTGAATTCTCTGTTTAGTATGAGTCTGTGGAGGCCATACCAAAACATAACACAATGCAAAATACATTTAGTCCAACTTCAAAAATCCCTATACTTTATAGCAGTTTCAACAATGTTAAAAGTCTCAAGTTCTAAGACTCTTTTGAGATTCACCAATAAGTTAATTGTAGTTACCAAAACAACACAGGAAGCAAGCTGGGAAAACTCCACTTCCACTATATCTCCACTTCTGATGTCAAAATGGTTTTCAGATCTCCAACTCCTTTTTCATCTTTGTTGACTGCAACAAACTTCTTCCCCCCTGAGCTGGTTCTACACTATGTTAGAGGTTTTTCTCAGCACATAGCCCAAGGCTTTGGCATCTTAGACATCTTGAGGTCTCCAAGGTAACTTCAGTGTTACAGCTTCTTGTTTCAATGTCTGTGTTCTATGAATTTTCATCTGATGTCTTTTTTTTTTAATTCATTTTATTGGATGTTTTATTTACATTTCATATGTTGTCCCCTTACTCCATCCCCCACCCACCCAGGAACCCCCTATCCCCTCACCCCTCCTCCTTCTTCTCTGTGGATGTAACCTCTATTTACCCCCCCACTCCTACCTCCCCACCCTCAGAATTCCCACCCCTGGGGCATCCAGCCTTCATGAGGTCAAGGTTCTCTTCTTCCACTTATGGCCAGCAGGGCCCTCCATTCTTACATATTCAGCTAAAGCCCTGGATCCCTCCCTAAGTGCTCTCAGGCTGGTGGTTCAGACCTTGGGAGCTGTGGTTGGTTGGTATTTTTGCTCTCCTCATGGTGCCACAAATCCTTTCAGCTCCTTCAGTCTTCACTCTAAATCCTCCATTGAGAACCCCATGATCAGGTCAACGGCTAGTTGTGAGCATCTGCCTCTGAATATGTCAGATTCTTGAAGAACTCTGAGGAGACAACCATATCAGGCTCTTATCGGCATGCACTTCCTGACTTTCATATCAGCATCTACCTTTGGGATGCTGCACGTGGGATAAATACTCAGGTGGAGTGGTCTTCAGACGGCCCCTCCTTCAGTTTCTGTCCCTCATTTGTCTCCATATTTGCTCCCTTGAGTATTTTGTTGCTCCTTCTAAGAAGGACCGAATCTCCCCCACTTGATCTTCCTTCTTTATGAGCTTCATGTGGCCTGTGAGTTGCATCTTGGGCATTTCAAGGTTATAGGCTAATATCCAATAATCAGTGAGTGAATACCATGTGTGTTCTTTTGTAATTGGCTTACCTCACTCAGGATGATAATTTCTAGTTCCATCCATTTACCTAGGAACCGCTTGAATTCATTGTTTTTAATAGCTGAGTAATACTCCATTGTATCCATTTGAATATCCATTTGAATCCATTCCTCAGTTGGAGGACATCTGGGTTCTTTCCAGGTCCTGGCTATTATAAGTAAGGCTGCTATGAACATAGATGAGCATATGTCCTTGTTATATGTTCGAGCATCTTCTGGGTATATGCCTAGGAGTGGTATAGCTGGATCCTCAGGTAATGCTATTTCCAATTTTCTGAGGAACTGCCACACTGATTTCCAAAGTGTTTGCACCATCTTGCAGTCCCACCAACAATGGAGGAGTGTTCCTCTTTCTCCACACCCTCACCAGCATCTACTATCACCTGAGTTTTTAATCTTAGCCATTCTGACTGGTGTGAGAAGGAATCTCAGGGTTGTTTATATTTGATTTTCCCTGACAACTAAGGATGCTGAACATTTCTTTAGGTGCTTCTCGGCCATTCGGGTTTCTTCCATTGAAAATTCTTTGTTAAGCTCTATACCCCAGTTTTTAATAGGGTAATTTGGTTGTCTGGAGTCTAATTTCTTGAGTTCTTTATATATATTGGATATTAGCCCTCTATCAGATGAAGGATTGGTAAAGATCTTTTCCAAATTTGTTGGTTGTCATTTTGTCCTATTGACAGTGTCCTTTGCCTTACAGAAACTTTGCAATTTTAAGAAGTCCCATTTGTCAATTCTTGATCTTAGAGCATATGCCATTGGAGTTCTGTTCAGGAACTTTTCCCCTGTGCCCAAGTATTCGAGGCTCTTCCCCACCTTCTCTTCTATTAGTCTCAGTGTATCTGGTTTTATGTGGAGGTCCTTTATCCACTTAGACTTGAGCTTTGAACAAGGGGATAAGAACGGATCAATTTTCATTCTTCTACATGTTGTCCTCCAGTTGAACCCGCACCATTTGTTAAAAATGCTGTCCTTTTCCCACTGGACAGTTTTAGCTCCTTTGTCAAAGATCAAGTGACCATAGGAGTGTGGGTTCATTTCTGGGTCTTCAATTCTATTCCATTGAACTTCCTGCCTGTCTCTGTACCAATACCAGGTAGTTTTTATCACTATTGCTCTGTGGTACAGCTTAAGGTCAGGGATGGTGATTCCTCCAGAAGTTCTTTTATTGTTGAGAATAGTTTTCACTATCCTGGGTTTTTTGTTATTCCATATGAATTTGAGAATTTCCTTTTCTAACTCTGTGAAGAATTGAGTTGGCATTTTAATGGGGATTGCATTGAATCTGTAGATTGCTTTTGGCAAGATGGCCATTTTTATTATATTAATCCTGCCAATCCATGAGCATGGGAGATCTTTCCATCTTCTGAGATCTTCTTCGATTTCTTTCTTCAGGGACTTGAAGTTCTTGTCATACAGGTCTTTCACTTGCTTGGTTAGATTCACACCAAGGTATTTTATATTATTTGCAACTATTTTGAAGGGTGTCATTTCCCTAATTTCTTTTTCAGTCTGTTTATCTTTCATGTAGAGGAAGGCTACTGATTTGTTTGAGTTGATTTTATAACCAGCCACTTTGCTGAAGTTGTTTATCAGGTTTAGAATTTCTCTGGTGGAAATTTGGGGGTCACTTAAGTATACTATCATATCATCTGCAAATAGCGATATTTTGACTCCTTCCTTTCCTATTTGTATCCCTTTGATTTCTTTTTGTTGTCTAATTGCTCTGGCTAGGACTTCTAGTACTATATTGAATAGTAGGGGGAGAGTGGGCAGCCTTGTCTAGTCCCTGATCTTAGTGGAACTGCTTCAAGTTTCTCTCCATTTAGTTTGATGTTGGCTACTGGTTTGCTGTAGATTGCTTTTACTATGTTTAGGTATGGGCCTTGAATTCCTGATCTTTCCAAGACTTTTATCATGAAGGGATGTTGAACTTTGTCAAATGTTTTCTCAGCATCTAGTGAGATGATCATGTGGTTCTTTTCTTTAAGTTTGTTTATATAGTGGATTACATTGATGAATTTCCGAATATTGAACCATCCCTGCATTCCTGGGATAAAACCTACTTGACTATGATGGATAATTGTTTTGATGTGGTCTTGGATTCGGTTTGCTAGAATTTTATTGAGTATTTTTGCACAGAT
>NW_021617619.1:0-3348 GCF_004785775.1 Grammomys surdaster | reverse complement strand
ATATATATATATATATATATATATATATGAATAATAGAACAACAAATGATTTCAAAAGAAGCCACAACTTTGAGAGAGAGCAAGAAGGTGTATTTGGGAGGATTTGGAATGCAGAAAGGGAAGTGAAATACATAATTATATTATAGTATCAAAACCAACCAACCAAAACCACTTCTATAGGATGTTTAAAATATTCCCCACTCATGTCAGAATGATTTTGTATAAGTAGTTAATAAAATATTTTTTATACTTTGAATCCTTTTTCCTCAGTGTTTATGGTTTTTATAGTGTTCTATGTATTTTTGCCTCCTTCTAAAGAAAAATAAGGCTGTATTAGTCTTCTTTAAAGCATTCACTACTGCTTATAAAATTTTTTTCTTAAAAAAATCTATTTCATGATACTAGTTCATACTTTAAGTAACTAGACATTGTTAAGTGAAAGCACACATATGTGCACACACACACACACAGACACACACACACACACACACACACACACTCATTAAATGGTTTTAGATGATCAGAAAGATGACTGGTAGAAAACTCCAGGAATACCAATAGATTAACAACTTAATAAAAACTATACAATGTCATGAAGAGTGACTCTATAAAGGTAGAGTATAAGTTGGATTCTTACTTCTAATTTCTCTAAAAATTTGTATATCAGAGAACCAGTTAAATGTTACATTACATATTCCCCTCTAGCAATATAACAGACTAGTGAGGCTAGTGTTACATAGGAAAACAGAATATATGCTTATTGGCTTCCAGGAGACCCAACTATACATTTCTTTCTTTTCATCAAGTTGAATTTTGATGATTTTGATGGCTACTATGTTCATTTGCCATATTCCTCAATTTAGCAGTAAAAGACAGTGAGTTCCTTTGTAAGCCCAACAATGAATATTACACTACAAATATCAACAATCTTGGCAAATACTGCTTGCTCCCTAGTGTCAGATTTCCTTTATATCTCACTTCCTTTTTTATTTAAAATACAATCTTGGAGACTCAAAGTTTAACTAGATTCATCTGTATGACCATGTGTATGAAATTATTCATTGGAGTTTGATGGCTTCTCCATAGAGAGGAAGATTAAAGAGAGTAGATGTTGAGTTATACTAATCAGAATGTACTTCTGTCTTAGGTTGGTAAAGCTCTGTACAGAATCTTACTCGTCCTTGGCTTGCCAGCCTGTTAATTTTCTTTTTTTCTTTTCTTTTTTTTTTGGATGTTTTATTTACATTTCATATGTTGTCCCCTTATCCCATCCCCCACCCACCCAGGAACCCCCTATCTCCTCACCCCTCCTCCTGCTTCTCTGCCAATGTACCCCACCTACCTCCCCACTCTCACCACCCGACCCTCAAATTCCCACCCCCTGGGGCAACCAGCCTTCATGAGGCCAAGGATCTCTTCTCCCACCTATGCCCAGCAGGGCCCTCCACTCTTATGTATACAGCTGAAGCCATGGATCCCTCCCTAAGTGCTCCCAGGCTGGTGGTTTAGACCCTGGGAGCTGTGGTTGGTTGGTATTGTTGCTCTCCTCATGGTGCCACAAACCCTTTCAGCTCCTTCAGTCTTCACTCTAACTCCTCCATTGAGAACCCCATTACCAGTTCAATGGCTAGTTGTGAGCATCTGCCTCTGAATATGTCAGACTCTTGAAGACCTCTGAGGAGACATCCATATCAGGCTCTTATCAGCATGCACTTCCTGGCTTCCACATCAACATCTACCTTTGGTGATTGCACATGGGATGGATACTCAGGTGGAAAGATCTTCAAATGGCCCCTCCTTCAGTTTCTGTCCCTCACTTTGTCTCCATATTTGCTCCCTTGAGTATTTTGTTGCTCCTTCTAAGAAGGACCAAATCACCCCCACTTGGTCTTCCTTCTTCATGAGCTTCATGTCACCTGTGAGTTGCATCTTGGCCATTTCAAGGTTCTGGGCTAATATCCAATAATCAGTGAGTGAATACCTTGTGTCACAAGTACTATGTTATTCATACACTAACATATATGAATAGTAAATTTCCATGCATTCCTATGTGTTTGGAATGTGGGTATAAGTGTTAGATCATGCTTTCTCAAGGAAAGAAATTATCTATAGCTGTTTGAAGCTAAATTCATGAAGGCTGTGTAACTTGGCTGCCCGAACATGACCTGAGTGAGGACAGTAACATACTAATATGCAAAAAGGAAACCTCTCAACGTCTCGACAATACACAAAGAACTATGGGGCGATAAGCAATGTTGAGAGAGTAGATTAAATAATGTTCTTAATAAAGTAAAATAAAATTGGGAAAAATGTACTTCATAAAGAAAATACATTAATTCTATGGCATAAAATGAAGAATTACTTATCCTTAAAGGACTATAACCCACTACTCAACAATGATCAGACTTTTGAAATTTACCTCCCATCTGTTAAGAAAAATATTTCTGCTTGAAAAAAGGCAACATCCTTGAATAGAAAAAAAAGTCATGAAAATTATATTCCTTTTTGTTTAATGATTAAATGCCTAGAAAGTTCCCCTTGATGCTAAGAGTTATCAATGAAGAATGAAATTTGATTTCCGGAGGAACAATTATTATAAAACATCCTACATATAGTAAGGTTTAATTAGGAAAGAAACAATCCATGTTGTATTTTCTTATCATTAGCACTGAATATCTTGCCTCTTAGGAAGCTTTGCTATGTTTAATAAAATATGGCTGGTTATTTGGTCTATTTACTCATTATAGGTGTAGTTCTGGAAAACACAAAAGATGATTAATGTGACACTTTTGAATCTCAACACTGGAACTTCCAGACAGGCCAGAAGAAAGAAAGAAAGAAAGAATGAAAGAATGAAAGAATGAAAGAATGAAAGAATGAAAGAATGAAAGAATGAATGAAAGAAAGAAAGAAAGAAAGAAAGAAAGAAAGAAAGACAAAGTGAGAGAGAAAAAGAAAGAATGATGGGAGGGAGGGAAGAAAGAACAAAGAAAGAAAGGAAGAAAGAAAGGAAGGAAGGAAGGAAGAAGGAAGGAAGGAAGGAAGGAAAGAAAAACAAACTGTTATGGTTCAAGTTTGTGGAGGAAAATTTTACAGAATAATACCACTTGGGTGCATTCAAGACAGCGTAGGAGTTGATTGAGAATTAAGTAGGGTATATCAAACACAACTATCTTGTTTGTTGCTTATCATTACTGCTTAGTTCAAATAAATTAATTTACTTGTTCTGATTAATCACCTTTGATGAGTAAAACATTATTTAAAAATAGAAGAAAAAATTTAACTGATACTTATACACTTTCATGTTCAACAAAATACACAGAGAATGTCATCTCAGAGTGCTTTGTG
>NW_021617618.1:0-1151 GCF_004785775.1 Grammomys surdaster | reverse complement strand
TGACATCTGCAATGTCACCCTCATCTTATCCTTTTAAGGTTGTGAGTTCTGGCAAGCAGTACCTCCACAGAGTCACTGTGCCCAACTTTATGTCCCTAAATGCTTCTTAGAGGAGTGGCTGAACCCGAAGCTTGGTCAGGAGCAAGGAGGGTAATGGACTCTTTCGCTTCCTCCAATTGAAATGTTGAACTTGTGGTCTGAGTAAAGAATTCTGGATGGAGGCAGTGGCTAGTGAATGCACAGCATGCATTTGGAAAGTCCTCGACAGATGCAGTGAGTTTGTGGTGAGGCTTTGTACTTACCTGGCTCTTAATTGAGGGCTGGAAGGTCCTAGCAGCAGCTGGTCCCACACTGTTCATCTCAGTGCTTGACTAGAAGGCCTGAAGCTTATGCCTGTTCCTCTTTGTCTGTGTGCCTTATACTCTGAGTCAGTAATGCTGAGTGAATTTCTTCTTATTCTGATTGTTCTCTCTCCAATGTTGTATCTCTCTCTTTCTCATTCTCTGATTCTGTTTCCTTTTCCTTTTCCTTGTCTGTGTGCTTGTGTGTGTCCACGTGCATATGAATGTGCAGACATATAGTACGTATATATTTCCTTCCACTCTTTGGGAACTTGGGTTCTGTGTTTTGTCCTGTGTATTTACCTGTATAACAGTTTAAAGGTGACGTGAGTCCTGAGGTCCGGGAGCCCCTACTCTAAACAGCAGTGTTCATTGCCTGTGTGGTGCCATTTGTTTGTACATTTGTATCTCTTTGGCAGACTAGAAAACTGTGTTGATGTCTGGTCTCATCTCCAGATTTATGTGTAATGACTGTCTCTATACTACTAGTTATCCAGGATTTAGAGTCCCTGTTTTGAAAGTAGGAAATATATAATCACAGGTTTCTGGTGGTCAAGGACCTGTGGTCTAGTCTCTTTAGAGGATAAGCTGCTAGACCTCTAGTTCAGGCCAGCTGAGTGAACACAGGGAGCCAGGGTACCCTCCATCTGGATGTCAAACTTCTGCTGTCCAGGATAACAAGTTTCCCAAGGTGGAGAAAATGCAAGTATGTAGAAGGAAGAAATTGGCCTTCCAGGATTGGGGTAGGACAGCACCCAGCCTGAGTTCATGTGTTACTAAAAGCCATGTTCATGGAGTTCTGTCTTCCTG
>NW_021617617.1:1051-2252 GCF_004785775.1 Grammomys surdaster | reverse complement strand
GAATCCCATCTTAATGGTGCTCTGCCTACCGTGGTGCCCAAGCCAGCACTCTGGGCATGGCTGTTACCTTTTTCCCTTTTTCAGAATTGCCTCTAGAACCCCACTCCAGGTCACTGAAGTTATTAACATCAGTAGCTGCCGTCAAAGTGCTGTTCTATGCTATAATGCCATCTCAACTGGTTTCCTGCCACTGCTGCTGCCTCTCACTCACTGTCTGTGTGCTTCACCCTTAACTGATGGTCTCTTGAAGGTGTGTTTCTAACCTCATTTGGCCAAAGGAATTAGTGGTTCCTTAGTGCTCCCAGGACAGAGTAGAACCCTTTCAACGTAAATCACAATGTTTAGCTTTCCTAAATTATTTTTCTGAGGTTCCATACTGCATCCTGGGCCTCATTTCCATATTGTCATCGAGATGTCTGAAGCCCAGATTCATGGGTAACTTAAGACAAGTGTCTTTAGCCCTTCCTTAGCCTCAAGACTGTTAGTCATATCATACTCTGGGTGCCCCGGAGCAGCTCAGTCCTCTGCAGGTTTTGTGTATTTCAGTCTATTTCATACTGTAGTGAAGATCTGGCTGTGGACAAAGGATTAAGCAAGAAGTTAATAAAATGGAGACTCTATTTTCTTGCCTGTAAAATAGTGACTTAAGGTGTCAGGGTTGTTTTTTTTTTTTTTAATTGACTAGCGAATGCAAAGAATTAATAAGCCATTGTGCAGAGCAGTTACATATCTTCCTAAGTGTTTCTTGCCAGGTTAAGTTTAATGGCTTAAACCTGGTCTTGGCTTTGGAACAGGGAGAAAATAGTCCTGGATGGAGGTGAACTTGGTTTGCACATTAGAAGGTAAGGAAGATCTGGATGGTGATATGAATGCAGCCACCTTAGAGAGATTAGTATTCAGTGAGCTCCTGAAGAAGTATTGCTCCCACACAGGAAGCTAATACAGAGAAACCTATGCATAGAGAAAATTAGCTACTTAGGAGGCAGTGCCTAGGACATTAGTCTCTAAAAGTCACTTTTTATTTTTCTCTTCTACCTTTAAAGCTTCTAGCCAGGTGTGGTGGCCCAGTTCTGTAATGCCAGTCCTTGGGAGGCAGAGGCAGAAGGATGGTGAGTGAAAGGCCTACCTAGGCTACCTAGCAAGTCCCAGGCCAACCTGGGCTGTACAGTGAGATCCTATCCTCATCATTACCCCAACCCTC
>NW_021617617.1:0-1041 GCF_004785775.1 Grammomys surdaster | reverse complement strand
AAAAAAAAAGTTCAAGCAATTGGGGCAAAGGCTAAAGAAGGACAGAAACGAACATGAAGGGACTGGGGGAGGTGAGCCCCAGAAGACATTCTGTGCATATGTCATTCATTGCATTTTGGTCTAAAAATAACCAGCACCACCCCTTTTTATGGGAAACCTCATCTCTTTGTCATCGATGGACCCTCTTGTCTGTTTTGCACTTGATTCTTTCTAGCCAGCATTAGGAAAGGTTCTTGATACTGTTCTTTCTCTGTCTCTTTCTGGGGGGAGGGGGAAAGGGGGAAAGGGGGGGGGTGTTTTTGGATTTTGTTTTCCTCTGAGAAGCTACCTAACACAGCAGCTGGGACAATGAAGAGTCACTTGAGCTTTTTAAAACAAATGACCTTGAGGAACATTTGAGGATTCATTTGTCAAGTCGAGTTGGACCGTCTCCTGTGGGCAAGCTCATGTTTCCAATTTGGGACTCGTAGCAATCAGCTACAGAGCGTCTCATATCCGCTTGACGTCAGCACTGAGATCTGTGGTATCTTTAGTAGCTCACTGTGCACAGTGACACCAACGGATGAGCTGTTTCCTGAAAAACAGCTTGTTTGACATATGTTTATGCAGCTACAACTTGGCAGTGATATCAGAACTCTCTTCTAGAAATTTCTATCACCGATACACACAATGGACAAATCTGAAAGGGAGAGTTTCTGTTTCCTAATGGCCCTCCCTTTCCTGTGAGGGTCATGAGCTACACCCTCATGTAACCACAACCTGGGCTATACAAACATTGACAGCATTCCTTCCATCAGCATCAAATAGATGGGCTGAACATATAGAAGGAAAAATAAAATGTCCCAATGCAGAGTCAAATTCTGTCTTACACAAAATGTCCGCTGTTTTCATTTTGTCCTGCTATACAAATGAAAACATCAAATACAGCAGGTGCAAAATTTTAAAATCAATGCTATTTTGTCTTTAATGATTTGGGGTCTGTGTATGTGTGTATGCATGTGTGTATACAAATATACAGAGAGTATATGTGCATATGTACAT
>NW_021617616.1:0-1813 GCF_004785775.1 Grammomys surdaster | reverse complement strand
CTGAGGTGGGTTTGGGTTGGTGATGTAAAACTATAATACTAGCTACTCAGGAGGGCTGGGCCAGGATGGGCTGCCAAGTTAGTCAAGGCTAGCCTGCTCAACTTACCAAGATGATCTCAAAGATGACAGGGCTGAAGTATATAGCTCAGCATTACTAGGCATGGGGTCTCAAAGCAAATCAAAAAGTAAAGAGAGTTTAAAAATGCATTTGTTGCCAATGTGTTCATCTGTGCTTGTAAACCCAGAATGCAGGAAGCTGAGATGGAGGACAGTGGACAGGCTGACAGTTGGTACCCAACCTGGTCAGTATATAAAGTTCTAGGCCAATCAGAGTTATATAAAAAGAACATGTCTCCATAATCCCATCAATAAGACGATGTAATCCAGAGGAACCCACATTCAGAGCTGTCCAGCTATAGAACAAGCTGGGGGCCAACCTGGGTTGGGGGGAGGGGAGTGCAGAAAATAAACAAACCTGTTAAAGTTAAGGCCGCCGTGTGGATTTGCTTTCAGAACCCTTGACAAAGCAGAGTCTAAGAGGTTCTGACTGAGGTCCTATGTAGAAATAAGGGCAAATAGGCCCAGTAAAAGTGCCCCTGAAAGTATAGAGGTGATGTTTCTCAGGCATGCTGTAGAAGGAAACCTCTCCTAGTTCATAGTCCAGGAAAACACCAATGCTTGTGGCTCTTGCAGCCGTCAGCTGAGACTCTGGGTCAGCTCCTGAGACACTGAAGCTGTCCCCCTGACAAATAAGACTCCAGCATCCCTGGGGGTTAGAGGACCGCCTTTGCTTGATGGATAAATCAGCTTTGCAAATACCAATAGCACACTCTGGCTTCTTTCCTACCCACACCTCCCAGAAATGTCTCCCAGAATTAAAATGTGGAACCCCCAACACGACAGGGCTCTTGGTAAAACTTGAAGAACCAGGCACACTCTGTCTTTTGTTTGTAAATGTCACACATGTTCTATCCTCAGAAATCAGCAGGTTTGGATGGGCTGTTTTCAGGTCTAGAGTAACATCATCGGTAAATTGCTGTATAACTTTCTGCAGGGCTAAATATTGGAGAGGAAAGTTGAATGCTTCTCTTCTTAACTCAACTGGGAAAATGGGTGGGTTGATGAGCCGACTATTAAAATTCTGGTAAAAGTCACTGACTGTGGACAGCATCTCGACTTCAGAGAACTCTGTGGTCAGCGTCAACTGGCTCAGGAGGTCTCTGAGCATGGCGCCATAGCGTTCTAATGTTGCTATGTTATCAAACAGTGTCTTCTCAAGCTTCTTCTCCTCATTGTCTAACCTGGAGAGAGCTGCCTGCTGTTCCCTATCTAGAAACAGGACAAGCTGCTCAAACTCAGAAGTTAGTTGCAACCTCTGTGCTTCTGCCTCCTCCCTCAGGGCCCGGATGCTTTGCGTGTTCATTAACTCTTGAACGTGTTCCATGTGCCACTTGAGGAACTTGATATAGCCCTGAAGGTTTTTCCTGTGGAGAGAGGCAGCCTCTGTAATTGATGTCACCTGATGGAGCTCGTGGCTCTCCTGCTCCATGCATTGGTCACACAGCAGCTGCAAGTCATTCTCACAGAAGCAGGTGAAGCCCTGGTTGTGCTTCTCGCAACTGGTGCTGCTTTCCTGGTGCTTCCTTTTGCTCTTCATGCCTCAGAACAGCTGGGCAGTTTCAATCATTTTTCCAAGCTGGGCATTGCTTCCAAGGTTCCTGTGTTGGGAGTGGTATTGGCAGACAGGACAGGACACAGCTGGCTGCTCTGCCCAGCATTTTTTGATGCAGGAATGACAGAAGTTATGTCCGCA
>NW_021617615.1:0-3562 GCF_004785775.1 Grammomys surdaster | reverse complement strand
CCTTCTCCTTCTCCTTCTCCTTCTCCTTCTCCTTCTCCTTCTCCTTCTCCTTCTCCTTCTCCTTCTCCTCCTCCTTCTCCTTCTCCTCCTCCTCTTCCTCCTCCTCCTCCTCCTCCTCCTCCTCTTCCTCCTCCTCCTTCTCCTTCTCCTTTTCTGCCTTCCCCTTTTTTTCCTCTCTCCCCCTCCTCTTTTCCTCTTTGCTCCCCTCCCCTCCCCCACCCCTTCCCCATCCTCCATCCCCTCTCCTCATCTCATTGGTACTCTTCCTCTATCCATTACCAGTGAATTCCCTCCACCAGGGCTTTTGCTTGAAACTCTGGTATGTAGAATGATGCTGTTTTAGACTCTGCCACTGCTATGAAACTCTTGAAGGTGGATATTTAGGAAGAAAAGACATCTGTTAGTTCATTCTGGAGGTTCTAGTATACGGCACCTGCCTCATCTAATGGCCCCATGGTGACTGCACCACAGTGCTGGACTGTGTGAGAGACAGGTCACATGACACAGATAGACAGCGGTTCAGGGTTGGCTTCACTGTTTTATAACAGCTCACTCTCATGAGAACTAACATAGTCTCATCCTAATGACCTTGTTCCTGAAGGCAATGGCCCAATGACTGAACCATTCCTTCTCAACAGTACCAGTGTGTAACGAAAACTTTCTGCACAGAAAACTCTAAGGAACACACCCAAGCATCCCATAGTGGTAGTAAAGATAGTTACCTTTGGTTGGTTACCAAGGAAGTGGTGTTCTGTCTGTCTTTCCAATTCAGACGATTTCAGGACCTTTTGTGTGTGTGTGTTTGTGTGTTCGTATGTGTGTTTATGTATCTCTGTGTATATCTATGTCTATGTGTGTGTGTGTGTGTTTATGTATCTCTGTGTATATCTATGTCTATGTGTGTGTATGTGTCTGTGTGTATGTGTCTATGTGTGTATGTATTTATGTATCTATGTATCTATATCTTTGTGTGTGTGTGTGCGCACGCGCGTGCACACACACACGCACACAACTGGAGGGGCTGTCTTCAGAGCTTGAAACATCAGTGCTAGTGAGTAAGAGCAGAGAAAGAGAGCTAATGCTTCCAGAGCATCCAAATAGTCTTCTCGGGGGAAACGAGGTAGGGCAGGCAGTGGGGATGAAGCAGTTAGCAGTTTGTACAGGCAGAGGTGGAGATATGAGTCCATTGTGAGCTGAAGGACAGAGGAGGAGGAGGCAATAGACACGGGAGACTGATGGGCATGGCAGGCTGTGCTGCATGGCAGAGGCATTGGATTCTGGGCTAAAGGCTGGGAGAGAACCTGCTAATCATATGCTAGGACAGAGGTATCAGGGACCAACCCTTTTAAATATCTGGAAACAAGAACTGTCTACTGGGCAATCACGCTCATTCCGCATGTCTTGACAGTTTCAGCCCTACCTGCCACCTCACCGATGGAGAAGAAACGGTCTGCGACCAGTGTGCCCCGGGTTACTCAGGAGCCTGGTGTGAGAGGTATTTTGTGCTGTGCCAACCCCCAGTTTCACAAAGCAGCAATAACATTGTCTCAAAAATCCAGTACACGTTTTATATTATCTTCTTAAATATCTACAAGTCTTCAGTGCTAATTGAAACATTATCAGTTGTCCAAACCCCTGTAGACATGATGTGATAGCTCAATGTATATATACAATGTGTCGTGATGCGTGCTTAAAATATGTACTTAAGTGTGGTCTTGTCGTCTTGGTGAATTACCATTATTTTGTAAGATCATGGAGAAAAGCAAGATGCCCATTGAGAGAACAGTGTTCCACCTCCTGGAGCACATCAGTATTCACATAAGGACAATGGCAGAGGGCAAGAGAGGTCAGTAGTTACAGTTGTCACACGACTAAGAATTCAGTAGTTCAGAAAATAGTGAAGGCATTGGGTGGTCTGATTTAAGAGTCATTCTCTGGCACTCAAAAGCCAGTCTTGTCTTTTCCCATGTGTGAGCCTTGACACCTGCCCCTGGTTCAGCCTGTCAAGAGCTGGGTGATATCCTCAGTGGCCAAGAGAAGGTCATGGTTTCACATCTTCTGGGCTTATGCTCATTTTGGATCTGTTCCCATCTCATAAAAGGCGAGGAAGATTTGAGACTGTCAGGATGGAAAGTTACCTCTTTTCCATCACAAATCTTAAGGGAAAGAGCTGATCTGATTTATTAGCCATCCAGGGAGTCCCTGGCTTGCTGGGTAGTATCTTGAGTGATCCTATTGACTAGAACTCGCTTTCTATCTTGGATATAGATGTGCAGACGGTTACTATGGAAACCCAACAGTGCCAGGGGGATCTTGTGTACCATGCAACTGCAGTGGCAATGTCGATCCCCTGGAGGCTGGCCACTGTGACTCTGTCACAGGAGAATGCCTGAAGTGTTTGTGGAACACAGACGGTGCCCATTGTGAGAGATGTGCAGATGGCTTCTATGGAGACGCCGTGACTGCCAAAAACTGCCGAGGTGAGTACCTGAGCAAGGGGGTCACAGTTGTTATATATTGCTGTGTGAATTCCGTAACATTTGTCAGAAGGACTCAGTCTGGTGGAGAGGGTCTTACCTAGATTTTTACTACTGTGAACAGACACCATGACCAAGCCAGATCTTATAAGGGCAACATTTAATTGGGGCTGGCTTATAGGTTCAGAGGTTTAGTTCATTATCATCAAGGTGGGAACATGACAGCATCCAGTCGGTCATGGTGCAGGAGGAGCTGAGAGTTCAACATCTTGTTCAGAAGGCAAACAGAAGACTAGCTTTCAGGAAGCTAGGATGAGGGTAATTAAGCCTACACCCACAGTGACACACTTCCACCAACAAGGCCACACCTATTCTAACAAGACCACACTTCCTAATAGTGCTACTCCCTGGGCCAACATGGCCCCATCACAAAGACCATATTTTGAATCTGTCTTGTGTACTGATGATGGGTCTCCTGTTATCCGACATGGACCCAATACTCCGAACTCTGTATTCTACAGCAGCCTAATTAGCGGTTATCTCTAAAGGTCAGAAGTTTAGAAAATTCATATCCTTCACGGTCAAGGACGAGGTTCTCTTTCTGACAGCATGGTGGTGGCACAACCCTGGTGGTCTGCCCATGTACTACTTGGCCCCAACTTGCTTAGTTCTGTTTGGAGCCTTGAAACTATTTATGATGTAGAAGTACTCATTGAGACAGTCAGTTACATGTGCCTGAGGTTTTCAAGCTTTGGGGCTGATACTGAAACCCTCAGTGTTTGTATTTTTGCATAGTTAACAAAACGCTTTATTGTGTGAAGAGTTTGAAACATGCATACAATGTATCACATTCGTCCCCACTCCCTCCCCTCCAGCTCCTCTCACCCTCTTCAATCCCTCCCATCTCCCCGAGCCACATCTCCCTCCCAATTTCCTGCACTCTGCTTTTAAACCCATGGAATCTCTTTAGTGTTGCTGCTGTGTGGGTGGAGTTGGGGCCATGCACCGAAACTTGAAGTTTGGGTAGCAAAGAAGGGGGGGGGGCGCATCTCTGAAGAAAACTCTCTAGTAGCCATCAGCTGCCA
>NW_021617614.1:5672-7174 GCF_004785775.1 Grammomys surdaster | reverse complement strand
TATTTAATAACCAATTCTGTCAAAATCTTTGTTTAATAATCAATTCTCTAATAAGCAGTTCTGTCAATGTTTTATTTTAAAACCAATTCTGTAAATATCTTTATTTAAAATCAGTTCTGTAATAACCAATTCTGTCAATATCTTTCTTTAACAAACAATTCTTTCAATAGATTTATTTAATAACCAGTTCTATCAATATCTTTATTTAAACACCAATTCTGTCAATATCTTAATTTGATAACCAATTCTGTCAATATCTTTATTTAATAATCAATTCTGACAATATCTTTATTTAATAAACATTTCTGTCAATATCTTTATTTAAAAACCAATTCTGTCAACATCTTTACTTAAACACCAATTCTCTCAATATCTTTATTTAAAATCCAATTCTGTCAATATCTTTATTTAATAATCAATTCTGTAATAAGCAGTTCTGTCAATGTCTTTATTTTAAAACCAATTTTGTAAATATCTCTATTTAATAATCAATACTTTAATAACCAACTCTGTCAATATCTTTATTTAATAACAAATTCTGTCTATATTTTTGTTTAATATACAGATCTGTCAATTTCTTTATTTAATAAACAGTTCTGTCAATATCTTTATTTAAAAACCAATTCTGTCAATATCTTTATTTAAAAATCCAATTCTGTTATTACCATTATTTAATAATCAATTTTCTAATAACCAATTCTGTCAATATCTTTATTTAACAACCAGTTCTGTCGATAGCTTTATTTAATATCCAATTCTGTCAATATCTTAATTTAAACAACAACTCTGTCAATATCTTTGTTTAAAAACCAATTCTGTCAATATCTTTATTTAATAACCAATTCTGACAATATCTTTAATAAATAGTTCAATCAATATCTTTATTTAAAAACCAGTTCTGTCAACATCTTTATTTAAACACCAATTCTCTCAATATCTCTATTTAAAATCCAATTTTGTCAATCTCGTTATTTAATAATCAATTTGGAAATAACCAATTCTGTCAATATCTTTATTTAAAAACGAATTTTGTCGATATTTTTATTTAAAAACCAATTCTGTCAATATCTTTATTTTAAAACCAATTCTGTAAATGTCTTTATTTAATAAACAATACTGTCAGTATCTTTAATAACTGATTCTGTCAATATCTTTGTTAAAAACCAATTCTGTCAATATTTTATTTAAAACACAATTCTGTCAATATCTTTATTTAAAAACCAATTCTGTGAATATCTTTACTTAATAACCAGCTCTGTCAATATCTGTATATAATAACCAATTCTGTCTGTCAATATCTTTATTTCATAACCAATTCTCTCTATATCTTTTCTATAAATAATTCTGTCAATATCTTTATTTAATAACAAATTCTGTCTATATTTTTGTTTAATAAACAGTTCTGTCAATATCTTTATTTAATAAACAGTTCTGTCAATATCTTTATTTAAAAAACAATTCTGTCAATATCTTTATTTAAAAACCAATTCTGTCAATATCTT
>NW_021617614.1:5446-5662 GCF_004785775.1 Grammomys surdaster | reverse complement strand
AATATCTTTATTTAAAAACCAATTCTGTCAATATCTTTATTTAAAAACCTATTCTGTCATTACCGTTATTTAATAATCAATTTTCTAATAACCAATTCTGTCAATATATTTATTTAACAACCAATTCTGTCAATAGCTTTATTTAATATCCAATTCTGTCAATATCTTAATTTAAACAACAACTCTGTCAATATCTTTGTTTAAAAACCAATTCTG
>NW_021617614.1:0-5436 GCF_004785775.1 Grammomys surdaster | reverse complement strand
AAAAACCAATTCTGTCAATATCTTTATTTAAAAACCAATTATGTAATAACTTATTCTGTTAATATCTTTTTTTAAAACCAATTCTGTCAACATCTTTATTTAAACACCAATTCTCTAAATATATTTATTTAAAATTCAATTCTGTCAATATCGATATTTAATAATCAATTTTGAAATAAACAATTCTGTCAATATCTTTATTTAATAAACTCTTCTGTCAATATCTTAATTTAATAAACAGTTCTTTCAATATCTTTATTTAAAAACCAATTCTGCCAATATCTTTATTTAAAAACCAATTCTTTCAATATCATTATTTAATAATCAATTTTCTAATAACCAATTGTGTCAATATCTTTATTTAATAAACAGTTCTGTCAATATCTTTATTTCAAATCCATTTCTGTCAATATCTTTACTTAAAAACGCAATCTGTCAATATCTTTATTTAAAAACCAATTCTGTCAATATCTTTAGTTAATAACCAGTTATTTCAATATCTGTATATAGTAACCAGTTCTGTCTGTCAATATTTTTATTTGTTAACCAATTTTGTCAATATCTTTTTTTAATAACCAATTCTGTCAATATCTTTATTTAATGAACAATTCTATCAATATTTTATTTAACGACCAATTCTGTCAATATCTTTGTTTAATAACCAATTCTGTGAGTATTTTTATTTAATATCCAGTTCTGTCTGTCAATATCTTTATTTAATAATCATTTCTGCCAATATCTTTTTTTAATAGCCAATTCTGTCAATATATTTATTTTAATTAAAATTCTGTCAATATATTTAAAACCCAATTCTGTCAATATCTTTATTTAATAACGAATTCTGTCAATATCTTTATGTAATAATCAATTCTGTAATAACCAATTCTGTCAATATCTTTATTTAAAAGCCAATTCTGTAAATATCTTTATTTAAAAAACAATTCTGTCAATATCTTTATTTAAAAACCAGTTCAGTCAGTATCTTTATTTAATAACCTATTCCGTCAATATCTTTATTTAAAAACCAATTCTGTCAAAATCTTTATTAAATAACAAATTCTGTCAATATTTTTATTCAAAAACCAATTCTGTCAACCTCTTTATTTAATAACCAATTCTGTCAATATGTTTAATAAGCCATTCTGTCAATATATTTATTTAAAAACCAATTCTGTCAATATTTTATTTAAAGACCAATTACGTCAATATCTTTATTTAATAAACAATTCTGTCAATATCTTTATTTAATAAAAAATTTTGTCAATATCTTTATTTAATAACAAATTTTGTCAATATCTTTATTTTAAAACCCTTTCTGTCAATATCTTTACATTACAATCAATTCTGTAATAACCAATTCTGTGAATATCTTTATTTATAAACCAATTCTGTCAATATATTTATTTAATAAACAATTCTGTCAATATCATTATTTAATAAACAATTCTGTCAATATTTTATTTAATAACCAGTTCTGTGAATATCTTTATTTAATAACCGATCCTGTCAATATCTCTTTTAATAATCAGTTATGTAATACACAATTATGTCTATATCTTTATTTAAAATCCAATTCTGTCAATAACTTTATTTAATATCCAATTCTGTCAATATCTTTATTTAAAAATCATTCTGTGAATATCTTTATTTAAAAACCGATTCTATCAATATCTTTATTTAATAACCAATTCAGTCAATATCTTTTTTTAATAATCAATTCTGTGGTAACATATTCTGTCAATATCTTTATTTAAAAACAAATTGTCTCAATCTCTTTATTTAATAACCAATTCTGTCAATATCTTTATTTAATAACCAATGCTTGTGTGTATCTTTATTTAATAACCAGTTCTGTTAATATCTTTATTTAAAAACCATTTCTGTCAATATCTTTATTTAAAAACCAAATCTGTCAATATCTTTATTTAAACACCAATTCTGTCAATATATTTAGTTAGTAACCAGTTCTTTCAATATCTGTATATATTAATCAGTTCTGTCTGTCAATATTTTTATTTAAAAACCCATTCTGTCAAATCTTTATTTAAAAACCAGTTCTGTCAATATCTCTATTTAATAAACAATTCTGTCAATATCTTTACTTAATAATCAATTCTGTGGTACGTAATTCTGTCAATATCTTGTTTTAATAATCAGTTATGTAATACACAATTATGTGTATATCTTTATTTAAAATCCAAATGTGTCAATAATTTTATTTAATACCCAATTCTGTCAATATTTTTATTTAAAGAAACATTCTGTCAATAACTTTATTTAAAAACCAATTCTGTCAATATCTTAATTTAATAACCAATTCTGTCAATATCTTTATTTAATAATCAATTCTGTGGTAACCAATTCTGTCAATATCATTATTTAAAAACAAATTATGTCAATCTCAGTATTGGTTATTAACCAATACTGTCAATATCTTTATTTTAAATAAAATTCTGTCAATATCTTCAATTAAAAACCAATTCGGTCAATATCTATACTTAAAAACCAATTCTGTCAATATCTTTGTATAATATTCAATTCTGTAATAACCAATTCTGTCAATATCTTTACTTAATAACCAATTCTGTCAATATATTTATTTAATAATCAATTCTGTAATAACCAATTCTGTCAATATCTTTATTTAAAAACCAAATCTGTCAATATCTTTATCTGAAAACCAATTCTGTCAATATATTTTTTTAAAAAGCAATTCTATCCATATAATTTGTTAAAAAATTCTCTCAATATCTTTATTTAATAACCAATTCTGTCAGTATTTATATTCAATGACCAATTCTGTCAATATATTTATTTAATAACCAATTCTGTCAATATCTTTATTTAATAACCAATTCTATAAATATCTTTATGTAAACACTTATTTTGTCAAATCTTTTTTGAAAAAACATTTCTGTCAATATGTTTATTTAATAAACAATTCTGTCAATATCTATATTTAAAAACCTATTCTATCTATATCTTTATTTAAAAACCAATTCTGTCAAAACCTTTTTTTAAACTACATTTCTGTTAATATCTTTATTTAATAATCAATTCAATAAGTATCTTGATTCAATAACCAATTCTGTTAATATATTTATGTAATAAACAATTCTGTCAATATCTTTACTTAAAAACCAATTCTGTCTCTATGAATGATGACTATTGATATTTCAGCTTTCTTTATTTCTGCTTTCCATGAACAGATGACTATTGATTAATCAAGTTCATTTGTTTCTGATTTACTATTATCCACGAATGCTGAATATTGATTATTCATGTTTTTTGTTTCTGACGTACTATTATCTATGACTGATGACTATTTATATTTCAGTGCTATATATTTCTGATTTCCTATTAATTATGATATTTGACTGTTGGTTGTTCATGTACATTTATTTCTGAATTACTATTATCCACGAATTGTTATTATTGATTATTCATGTTCATTTATTTCTGACTTACTATTATCTATGACTGATGACAATTGATATTTCAGCTTTATATATTTCTGATTTACTATGAACTCTGACTGATGACTATTGATTAATCAAGTTCATTTTTTTCTGATTTACTATTATCCACGAATGCTGAATGTTGATTATTCATGTTCATTTATTTCTGAATTACTATTTTCTATGAATGATGAGTAATGATATTTCAGCTTTATATATTTCAGATTTACTATGAACGCTGACTGATGACTATTGATTAATCCAGTTTGTTTGTTTTTGATTTACTATTATCCACGAATGCTGAATGTTGATTATTCATGTTCATTTATTTCTGACTTACTATTATTTATGACTGATGACTAATGATATTTAACATTTATATATTTCTGAATTACTATGAACTCTGACTGATGGCTATTGATTATTCGTGTCCATTTATTTCCTATTGACTATTATCCACGAATGCTGAATATTGATTATTCATGTTCATTTATTTCTGACTTACTATTATCTATGACTGATGACTATTCATATTTCAGCTTTATATACTTCTGATTTCCTATTAACTATGACATATGACTGTTGGTTGTTCATGTTCATTTTTTTCTGAATTACTATTATCCACGAATTGTTATTATTGATTATTCATGTTCATTTATTTCTGAGTTACTATTATTTATGACTAATGACCTTTGATAATTCAGCTTTATTTTTTCTTGTTTACAATTATCTATGACTGATGACTATTGATTAATCAATTTCATTTGTTTCTGATTTACTATTTTCTATGAATGCTGAATATTGATTATTCATGTTCAGTTATTTCTGACTTACTATTATCTATGACTGATGACTATTGATATTTCAGCTTTATATATTTCTGATTTTCTATTAACTATGACATAAGACTATTTGTTGTTCATGTTCACTTATTTCTGAATTTCGAATATATATGGATTGTTATTATTGATTATTCATGTTCCTTTATTTCTGACTTACTATTATCTATGACTGATGACTTTTGATATTTCAGCTTTATTTATTTCTTGTTTACAATTAACTATGACTGATGACTGTTGATTAATCAATTTCATTTATTTCTGATTTACTATTATCCACGAATGCTGAATATTGATTATTCAAGTTCGTTTATTTCTGACTTACTATTATATATGACTGTTTACTATTGATATTTCAGCTTTATATATTTCTGATTTCCTATTAACTATGAAATATGAATATTGGTTGTTCATGTTCATTTATTTCTGAATTAATATGATCCACGAAATGTTATTATTGATTACTCATGTTCATTTATTTCTGACTTATTATTATCTATGACTTATGACTATTGATATTTCACCTTTATTCATTTATGCTTTCCCATGAACTCTAATTGATGACTATTGATTAATCAGGTTCATTTGTTTCTGATTTACTATTATCTATGACTGATGACTAAAGATATTTTACCTTTATATATTTCTGATTTACTGTCACCTCTGACTGATGAGTATTGATTAATCAAGTTCGTTTGTTCCTGATTTACTGTTATCCACGAATGCTGAATATTGATTATTCATGTTCATTTATTTCTGACTTAGTATTTTCTATGACTGATGACTAATGATATTTCACCTTTATATATTTCTGATTTCCTTTTAACTATGACATACGACTATTGGTTGTTCATGTTCACTTATTTCTCAATTGCTATTATCCACGAATTGTTATTATTGATTATCCATGTTCATTTATTTCTGATGACTATTGATATTTCATCTTTATTTTTTCTTGTTTACAATTAACTATGACTGATGACTATTGATTAATCAATTTCATTTACTCCTGATTTACTATTATCCACGAATGCTGAATATTTATTATTCATGTTCATTTATTTCTGACTTACTATTATCTATGACTGATGACTATTGATATTTCAGCTTTATATATTTCTGATTAACTATGAACTCTG
>NW_021617613.1:0-3764 GCF_004785775.1 Grammomys surdaster | reverse complement strand
GAAAGGTAGGGGGTGAGGGTAAGGGTGAGGGTCCTGGCTTCTGGCATCTCCCCCTTCTCTGTTTAGTAGAGAAGGCGTCTTATGATCAATCTCAACTATGTGAATTTTGAATTTGGAAGTCAAATTATGGGGGGTCTTAGACAAGTTCACAACCCCAATACATGGATGTGAGACGAGTCACATCGATGGTCGGAGGCTTTAGGTTGTCGATGATGGGCAACATCAAGGGACCTCGAGGTGGGTGAAAGGAGGGTGAGAGCCCTGTCTTAGGCCATGTAGGCTGCACCCACTCCCAGCACCACACACTCCATTTCAGCTGCATTGGGTGGGCCCATGGGAAGTGGACCTACAATAATCCCGTCATTGGGCTAACTCACAGCCATCCTAGTCCCTTGTAAATGTTCACGTTACCAGCCATTTGTCAGTTTGGGGTGTAATATTGTCATAAAGGAAGGCTCCCCAATGTTAGCGGCCACATCAAGGGCAGCCTTGGTTTAGGAAAAAGCCAATTTTTGTTGGGGTGATCAAGAGGCCAAGCTCTCTAGCAAGAGAAACGAGGGCAAAGCCAGGCATACCAGGAACCCTTCTGGAGGGCGAGGAAGTCTAGGGGTCGACCATAGGGGGAGGCAGGGGAGCTGGCAGCTGTGTCAGTCTCCTGCGGAGTCACTTCTGGATCTTCTTCAATTTTCAGCTGATGGTAATGAACTTCAACCGTTTTCTTGATGGCAGAATCAACCTGGTTCTTAACAAAACTTGTAAAATGATTAAAGGCCCAGGGGCCAAACGAGAGAAGCAAAAGAATGCCAACAAAGGTTCCTAATATACTAGGCAACAGGGTGGTAAGCCAAGGAGAGGTAGAGAACCAGTTTTGATACCATGACTCTCGTTGTTCTCTGGCTCTTTTTCTTTCTTCTAAACTCCTTTTGACCTTGTCCAGGCTATTTTGGACAAGGCCTGTCTTATCGGAGTAAAAGCAACACTCTTCTCTGAGGGCCACGCAGAGACCCTCTTCCTTAAGGAAGACAAGGTCAAGTCCTCTCCTGTTCTGTAATACCACCTCAGAAAGGGAGGCCACAGAGTCCTTAAGATCTTGTATTCCTTCCCTCAAATTATTTAAATCTTTATCAATGAGGGATTGGAGATGAGCATAGTGATTATTGGAAGTCACCCAGGAAGCTATACCCGTGCCTGCCCCAATGGCACTAATTCCTAATATAACAGACAAGGTAAGGGCAGTCAGGGGTTCTCTCTTGGTTCTCAAAGAAAATCCTTGATCTATAATATTAAGAAAGGACTCTGGATCATGTATAAAAAAATGTGGAAGAATGGTAACAATTATACAATAATCTCTAAAATGTAAAAAACTGGGATTAAATATATAAGGAGTCAAACCAGAAGCACAGGCAAAATATGTACCATTAGGTACCAAAGTATATAAAAAAGTATCATTAAGGATCATTATCTGGTTACAGACCGGAATTAAGTCCCTAGGGGGGAGCATGAAGGGTCCCAAAAGACAAAGGCCTATTCCTGAAATGGAGCTAAAAGTAAGACCTCCTTCAGGCGAACGAGTCCCAAGGAGTCTATTGCCATCATTGGTAAAAGTGGGAGGGGAGAGGATAGTTATCTCCTCATAGAAGGGAAAAACATAGTAGGTGAAAAACAAATCCAGCATTGTTGATAATTAGGTTTGCTGGTATTATGGATAGCCTCGAGAGAAGCATTTACCAAGGAAATAATAAGGTCAGCAGAACTAAGAGCAGCAGCGATCAGTCCAATCTGTCTGTCAAGAAGGGAACTGTCCCTGAATCAGAACGGACTGGGCTACAGTGAGCCATTCATTAGGAGTTAAATACCCACCCCCGCCAAGACTCTCAAGAAGGGGAAAAGTAAAGGGGGCGTTAGGGCCATTATTCCCAATGGCAAAATTCAGCTTCTCAAGATATTTAAAACGGAGTTTTTTGAAAACTGTGAGATCACTTGTAGAATCATCCTGATCACTTTCATTTTCAATGTCTGAATTGGGCTCGTTCTCAGAGGAATCAGCCTCAGTCTCGGACTGAAGGCGGGGGTTCTGAGAGGGCTTGCAGGAGGGACGAGAAGAAGAAGCAGGAGCAAGATGAGAAGGTGGGGGTACGGCGGGCGTAGAGGAGGGGGAGGGCCGCCGGGCTCCACCCGACCATGTAGCAGGGGGAAATGGTGGGGTTTGTTGAGACTCCAAATCAGAAACTGCGGCTTCAGGTGTCTGTGAAGAAGGAACCTGGGATCGGGTTACAGGAAAGGCTAAATGCAGGGAATCTTGTGAGGGAACAGAGGAAGAACAAAGGACCTTAAGATGGGAAATTTGTTTTTGAAGGCGGAGAATGTCCGTCAATTCACGAACTTGAAAGGAAAGGCGATCTCACATGTCATAAAGAGAATTAGGCAAAGTGGCAGGGAAAGTTGAAAAGGCAGGCATGGAAGAAGGAGCAGAAGGTGCCGCAGAAGGAGACCAGTCAGGGCTGTATTTTTCAAGGACGACTGCATCACCGGATTCCAGAGGCTGTGGCTCGGAGAGAGCAGCCGGGGGAGTCTGTCGAGAGAGCGGCAGAGAAGAAGAAAAATGACGTTTAGCAGCAGGGCATGGGGAGGCAGACTTCTGCAATACAGGATTGCAAATGTGAGTGGGAGAGGGAGTCTGTAAGTCAGAAACTGCTGAAGAATTATAAGATGGAGGCTGAGAAACCTGTGGAGAGGAATCAGAAGAAGATAAATCTGGACAGAGGCGAAGTGGATCAGAAGGAGGGGGAACCTGTTCAGGGGGATTATCTATGAGAGTAAAAGAAACAGAAGCCTGAGACAGAGGCCTAGAGGGCTGACGAGATGGGCAGGTAGAATTAAGCCAAGATTGTGACAAGCAAAATTCAGCAACAGACAAAAGTTGTCGCTTTCCTGTATCTTTATCTGCATCTTCAATAATATCTCTAATAATACCCCAAAAGGAAAAAATTGTTGCAGAAAGAGTTGCATCACCTTCAGTTTTAATTTTCTCATTTAATTCACGACCTACCTTCTGCCATTTCTTGGGATGGATGGTAGGACCATCAATCATAAACCAAGGGCACTTCTCATCAATAAAGATAAAAAACCTTATAAGATCCTTTTTCTTAACCCTTATTCCTCTCTCTCTGAGTGCATGTTTGAGGTCCTGTATGAAGGCCACCTCCTTAGACAATGAATGGCCCATTCTTATGGGACGGAATGAAAATGAAACTTACCCGAGGATGACAGGTCGCGGGCAACGATCATTGTCTCACTCAATCTTGATGTCGTGGCCACTTCTCAATGAGGGTCTGTCCGGAGGGATCCATGCCTCGAGCTCCACGTCTGGGCGCCACTTGACCCGACCGGCGGGTCCTAGTTATTCGTGGGGGCAAGGAGGACCGCAACCTGAAAGAAGAATGGGCGAGAGGGGGAATGGACTCAAGCAAACAGTTGCTTGTCAAGAGTCGTGTATTTGAACATGAAATGCTTTTTTATAACATGCTTTACAAGGGGAGGGGGTAAGAGGGGCCAGGTAGTGGGAAAGTACAGAATCTTCTCGGCCTGTGCCTTGAACATGTCATGGTCTATACGGTACACTGCCTTGAATTATGATCCACCTGCTATTCTTCAAAAGATATGGTACACTGCTTGAGTTATGGTTTTCCTGCTATACACTGCTTGCCAAGCAGGAGCTTGTGTTTGCCAGGCTGCAGGGGACATTGTGCAGGTGGGGAAAGGTA
>NW_021617612.1:0-5764 GCF_004785775.1 Grammomys surdaster | reverse complement strand
ACCATGTGGGGCCTATGGATCAAAGTACCATTATCAGGCTTGGCAACAACTCTTTACCTACTGAGCAATCTCACTGGCTCAAGAAGGAGTGAGGACACTCAGTAGAGCGCTTGCCTGTTTTAATTATCTGCATTGAATAAAATAAAAATGATGGCAAAACACCTACCATGCCAACATTGATATATGTGCAGCCCACACTTGCCACCAGACTCAGATGGATTAGTAGAGGCAGGAGGATCAAAAGGTCCAAAGTTACCTGTATAGTTTTTTTGGGGGGTACCCTGTGCTACAGGAAACCCTGTCTTAAGTATCTAGATGTTAGGCTGAGTGAGGTAGCACATTCCTCAGCTGTGGAGGCTGAGGCTGGTGGACCTGAGTTCAAGGTCAGCTTAGTCTACATAGGGAGTTCTAGACCAGCCTGGGCTCATAGTAAGACTTACCCCGAGGAAGAAAACAAAATATTAAAACTTAATTTTGTTTATAATCCTATAATTATTCAATTTTATATGTTGGGTTTTTCTTTTTTTTAATGTGAAATCTAAAATCAGTTGCAGCCGCATGCAGACCTATAATCCTTGTACTCAGGAGATAGAGGCAGGAGAATCGGGAACTATCAACCTATTAAAAAAAAAAGAAAGAAAGAAAGTAAAGATCATTTGCATTTCTACCATTTTATATTGTTTTAATTAAGGGCTTCTGAAAGCATACTTTTATGATCAATACCTATTTAAGGTTGTAAAAGTAAATACACAATAATAATTGCAGGTCATTTTAATGGAAATGTTCATTCCTCGATCTTTCATGTAATTTTAAGAAGCCCATGATATAGAGGGGAAATAGAACTGAGATGCACTGTATGCATGTAGAACTCAAAAAATAAATACCTATCTTTCAAAAGAAAAGCCAATGGCTTTTAGGCATTTTATATTTAATATATATTTTTCATGTGTACTCATTTGTATGTGTGTGGTTCATATATGCCAGCAGACTCACAAAGAAGTCAAAGAACTCTCCATTTTCTCTTCCCATTGTGTACTTGGAGGCAAGCACCTTTTTCTCAGCTCTTCTGCCAGCCTGTGTGTTTGAGACATGATCTCCCCATATAGTCTATACTGGCCTCAAACTCAAGTATTCTCCTGCCTCAGTTTACCCAATCCTGAGATTATACTTGTGTGCCACCACACCTGACTAAAAGCCAATGGCTGATACTCTTTTGAAGTTCTGGTGCGTGTCTGGGATTATTTTGTAGCTAGCGTACGTCCCAGGTTCAGATCCCAGCACCCACATCAGGTCATTGATATCTACACTCAAGTGCACATACCTACACACAGGCACATACACTTATATAGAATTGTAAAAATAAAAAAAAATAAAAATAAAAAAAAACACAAAACAAACCTTTTAAAAAAAAAATGAGAAACCTGCCAGAGGTATGATGGTCCCCACCTTTAATGCCAACACCCAAGAGAAAGAGGCAGGTGGATCTCTGAGTTTGAGGTCATTTAGTCAACATAGCAAGTTACAAGAAGCCAGGGGTACATAATAATACCCTGCTAACTAAGTCTGTCTGTCTGTCTGTCTGTCTCTCAAAAAAAAAAAAAAATCAAGGTGCCAGCAAGATGTTCTGTAGATAAGGGTGCTTGCAACCATGCCTGAGGACAGGAGCTCTCCACCCTTGGGGCCCACATGCTGGAAGAAGAAAACTCACTCGTCCAGTTGACCTCTGTATATGCACCGTGGTATAAAAACACTCAGTGTCTGATCCACAATAAATCAGGGTAAAGGGCAGAGCTGCATCTAACAGATGCCTGCCCGTCATTCTAATGAACTGGTGCTGGCCAGCACTGAGAAGCCATGCAAATAAAAACTAAATCACTAAGAATGTAGCTTATCTGATTAGCATGGAGTAAACCATCCTTTCTACATTTTAACTGTTTTTTTTCCTATGAACTCCCAAGTGATCAAACTTGTTCCTAATCTGTATTCACTAAAGACTGATGACTTTGTATCATAGATTTTTAATTTTGTTTCAGATAAGAAATTCATAAGTTCAAGCCAGGTACAGTGGCACTTGCTTGTAAAATCATTACTCACATAATTGAGTCAGGAGGATTGCTGGGAGTTGGAGGCCAGAGTAGGCAACACAAGGAGACCCTGTTTTGAAAGCCAAATACATTTACAAATTCACAAGTTTGCTGAAATTTTTGCTTTGTACACATGTCAGAGTGAGAGAAGCCATTAAGACACTTGCCCTTATTTTGAGTGATGGTTCTGTGGTTAAGAGCTCTGGTTGTTCTTCCAGAGTTCCTGAGTTCTACTCCCGGTAACCACATGGTGGCCCACAACCATCTATACAATAGGGTCTGATGATCTCTTCTGTCATGTAGATGTTCAGGAAAACAGGACACATATACATAACTAAATATTTTTTATTTAAAAAAATAGGTATTCAGATGTTCTAGTTAGCTGGGCCTGGTGACACATATTTGTGGTAACTATACTTGTGGTAACACACCTGTTGCTCCCAGCCCTTAAGAGAGTTCAAGGCCAGCCTAGTGTAGTGAGTATGGCCTAATGCTGCTTATAGCCTAATGTTATTATGGATCCCCAAAATTGTTTGCACAAGAGTCTGTACATCTGCATGTAAGACACTAAGGGACCCTGCTTCCAGTTGGTTCTGATTGGTAAAAAAAGATGCCAGCAGCCAATGACTGGGGAGAGCAGACAGAGGCAGGGCTTTTAGGATTTCCCAGGCTTGGGACAGAGAGGAAGAGAAAGGAGGAGATCCACCGTGTTGGGAGAGCATGGGGCGAGAAGACGCCATGCCTAAGAAGAGTGCAGGACAGAGAGGTTAGCTACCATGTGAAGGAGCCAGGATAGTGAAGCCCAAAAGGGCCGACTAACTGGGTACAGAGCAACCAAGGTAGAATATAGAATTTAGTAAGTGATAACTCAGAATTTTCGGCGGGAAGTAGATTAATCACATGGAGGTTAGGAAGTAGCCCAGGTATTACTCTGTATAAGACATATCAAAATATAAAGGCTGTGTGTATGTCCTTCAATCAGGAACAGAAAGCATTGGGGTGGGTAGTAAAACCACCGGCCACCAGGATTTACTTATTAAATATTATTGTTATAGCCTAGGACACATAATGAGTTCAAGGCCAGCCTAGGACATAGAGTGAAACCCTGGTAAGAAAAGAAGAAGGAAAGAAGAACGGAGAAAGGGAGGGTGGGAAAGGACATAACAAAGGTCAAACCATATAGAACAGGGCAGGCTTGGATTTGAACCCCTGGAGACCTAGTTGAAAGGCAAGGCGGACCCACCTCTACAGCATAAGGTACATTGCCATATCTGTTCGTGCCATGTCATAGACATCCATTTCATACGCAATACAAAAGTCTGCCATGTGTCCTTGCGAGGAGACAGATCTGCTACAGCCAGGAGGAACACAGTGCACGGTTACAGAGCATCGAAGAACAACAGGCATGAACGATAGATATTTCCTGACTGAGAAGCTAACTCATACGGTGATAAACTGTGCAGGCTCAGTGAAAGAGAAGTCGTGAAAGTCAGATTGCCACAGACTCTCTATTCTGGTGAGGAAGGAACTGTTATTAAAAAAGCAATTGGAGCCGGGCAGTGGTGGCGCATGCCTTTAATCCCAGCACTTGGGAGGCAGAGGCAGGCGGATTTCTGAGTTCGAGGCCAGTCTGGTCTACAGAGTGAGTTCCAGGACAGTCAGGACTACACAGAGAAACCCTGTCTCAAAAAAACAAAACAAAACAACAACAAAAAAAATTGGTCCAGGAAGCTGGAGATTTCCCTCCTTCAATAGAATGCTTGTCTAACGTGTATAACAGGGTTGGATCCCAGTGCATGCCTACAATCGTAGCATTGTGGGGTAGAACTAGGAGGCACAGTGACAAAACCAGCCTGGGTTACACGAGCTCTTTTCTCAGGAAAAGCATAAGGACAGTTGATCCAGCAGAATGCATTAATGCTTACAAATCAACTCTTAAGTTAATGAGCATTTATCATATAGACTGGACTCGTCCCGATATAGTTCCTAAAAAGCATGATCAGCTTTTCTATACGAATTGTCACTTGAACAGGACTTTATCTGAAGTAATTTATTAACCTAGGAAAAATTGCAAATATTTATTTTGGTGTGCATGTGGGCACCCAAAAGCCACAGCACGCACATGGAGGTCTTAAGCCTCGGGTTTTTCCTTCCGGGATGGAGAAATTGCTTCAGTCCGGTTGACAGTATGAATGCTAGCCAGGTGCGGCGCTGTAGGCTACAATCATAGTACTTGGAAAGCTAAGGCAGGAGGATGAAAACTGGGGATTGGAAAGAGGTTCCGTGGTTAAGAGCTCGGAAGTTCCTTCCACTATCTAGCATCTACACCGTGGTTAACAAGTGTAACTCCAGTTTCGAGGATTCTGATGCCCTCTTGTGGTCACAGTGAGCAGTGCACACACCCATCCTACATCGACATAAACAGGTAGGCAAAACACCTACATGCATAAAACTAAATAAATAAATATTTAAAATAAAAAAATAAGAGGAATAGTTTGAGACTAGCCTAGGCTGCATAACTGCATAACGAGAATCTCAACACACACACACACACACACACACACACACACACCCCAAATGGATAGATACCAGGCTTGGCATGCTGACACATGCCTTTAATGCCAGTTCTCAGGAGGCATACTCAAGATCTCCACTAGTTTAAGTCCAGCTCTTCTATAGAGCAAGTTCCAGGCCAGCCATGCTATACAGTGAGATCCTGTCTCAAACAAAACAAAACTGTGTAAGTAGTGTGACTGGTACTTGTTACCAAGTCCCTGGGACACACATGGTGGACCTGCACACTTGCACACTTGTGCACATACATAAAGAACTAGGACTTTACCAACACCATATCACTGCTTCTCAAGTTCACACTACTTTCTGTCTAACTGCTCAGTTTTATATTATTCATTTTATTGTTTGTTTTGGTTTTGGTTTGAGGGTTGGGTTTTCTTTTGTTTGGTTTTTTAGGGTTTTTGTTTTGTTCTTTGCTTTGTTTTTGAGACAGGTATGTTCTATGTAGCCATGGCTGTCCAGGACTGCACTATGTAGACTAGGCTGGCCTTAAACTCACTGAGATCCATCTGTCTTTGCCTCCCTTCTTGGATCTTTTAAGGGTATCAAAAATATTTCTTTCAGTTCTTTCTAGATGTCCTTTCAAGATTCAAATATTTCCAGGAATGGTGGTAAGTGCTTTTAATCCCAGCCTTAGGAGGTAGAAGCAGACAGACATCTGCGTTCAAGGCTAGTCTGATCTATAGATCAATTTCCAGGACTACCCAAGGCTACACAGTAAGACCTTGTTTCAATGATTAAAAAAAAAATACCAGGCTTAATTTTTCTGTATTGATTTTTTTTATATGCATGAGTGTCTTGCCTGTATGTGTGTCTGTACCATTTATCAGATCCCCCAGAACTGGAGTTATGGTTAATGTGAGCTACCCTGTGGGTGATGGGAACCCAATGTGGATCCTCTACCAGAGCAGCAAATGTTCGAGACATTTCTCCAATTCCAGACATTATATCACATTTCAATTATTTCACTGTCTTTATCTTCCACATGATGATGACGATGAAGAAAGAGGAGGAGAAGGACGAGGAGGAGGAGGAGGAGAAGAAGGAGGAGGAGGAGGGGAAGAAGAAGAAGAAGAAGAAGAAGAAGAAGAAGAAGAAGAAGAAGA
>NW_021617611.1:0-1995 GCF_004785775.1 Grammomys surdaster | reverse complement strand
TTTAATAACCAAATCTGTCTCTCAATATCTTTATTTAATCACCAATTTTGTCAATATCTTTATTTTATAACCAATTCTCACAATATCGTTATTTAATAATCAATTTTGTAATAACCAATTCTGTCAATATCTTTATTTCAAAACCAACTCTGTCAATATCACTTTTTAATAAATAATTTTGTCAATATCTTTATGTAATAATCAGTTTTGTCAACATTATTATTTAATAACCAATTATGTCAATATCTTTATTTGATAATCAATTTTGTAATAACGAATTCTGTCAATCTCTTTATTTAAAAACCAATTCTGACAATATCTTTTTTTAATAACCAGTTCTGTCAATCTCTTTATGTAATAATAAGTTCTGTTATAAACAATTCTGTCAATATCTTTATTTAACAACCAATTTTGTCAATAACTTTACTTAATAACCAATTCTGTCAATATCTTTATTTAAACACCAATTCTGTCAATATATTTATTCAAAAATCAATCTGCCACTATCTTTACTTAATAAACAATTCTGTCAATATCTTTATTTAAAAACCAGTTCTGTCAATACCTTTATTTAAGAAACAGTTCTGTCATTATCTTTATTTAAAAACAAATTCTGTCAACATTTTTATTTAAAAACCAGTTCTGTAAATTTCTTTATTTAATAACCAAATCTGTCTCTCAATATCTTTATTTGATCACCAATTCTGTCAATATCTTTATTTTATAACCAATTCTGTCAATATCGTTATTTAATAATCAATCTTATAATAACCAATTCTGTTAATATCTTTATTTAATAAACAGTTCTGTCAATATCTTTATTTAATAACCAATTCTGTAAACATCTTTATTTAAAAAACAATTCTGTCAATATCTTTACTTAAAAACCAATTCTGTTAATATCGTTATTTAATAATCAATTTTGTAATAACCAATTCTGTCAATATCATTTTTTTTTTTTGGTTTTTCGAGACAGGGTTTCTCTGAGTAGCCCTGGCTGTCCTGGAACTCACTCTGTAGACCAGGCTAGCCTCGAACTCTTGAACTCAGAAATCCACCTGCCTCTGCCTCCCAAGTGCTGGGATTAAAGGCGTGCGCCACCACTGCCCGGCCAATATCGTTATTTAATGAACAGTTCTGTGAATATCTTTATTTAATAACCAATTCTGTCAATATCTTTATTTAATAATCAATTCTGTAATAACCAATTCTGTCAATATCTTTATTTAGTAACCAATTCTGTTAATATCTTTATTTAATAAACAGTTCTGTCAATATCATTATTTAAAAACCAATTCTGTCAATGTCTTTATTTAATAAACAATTCTGTGAATATATTTATTTAAAAACCAATTCTCTCAACATTTTCATTTAAAAACCAGTTCTGTCAATATCTTTCTTTAACAACCAATTCCATCAATAAGTTTATTTAATAACCAAATCTGTCAATATTTTTATTTAATAACCAGTTCTGTCTATATCTTTACTTAATAACCAATTCGGTCAATATCTTTATTAAATAATGAATTATGTAATAACCAATTTTGTCATTATCTTTATTTAAAAACCAATTCTGTCAACATCTTAATTTAAACAAAAACTCTGTCAATATCTTTATTTACAAACCAACTGTGTCAATATCGTATTTAATAATCAATTTTGTAATAACCAATTCTCTCAATATCTTTATTTAATAACCAGTTCTGTAAATATCTTTATTTAATGACCATTTCTTTTGATATCTTTATTTAATAAACAATTGTGTCAATAACTTTATTTAATAACCAGTTCTGTCAATATCTTTATTTAATAAACAATTCTGTCAATATCTGTATTTAATAATAAATTATGTGTTAACCAATTGTGTCAAAATCTTTATTTATAAACCAGTTCTGTCTATATTTTATTTAATAAATAATTCTGTCAATATATTTATTTAATAAACAGTTCTGTCAATATCTTTAATTAATTACCAATTCTGTCAATATCTTTATT
>NW_021617610.1:4146-6191 GCF_004785775.1 Grammomys surdaster | reverse complement strand
CTCCTACCAAACTACATACACAGGTTGGACATATGTCTCTCTGCACACATGTAGCAGATACTCAGCTCAGGCTTCATGTGGGCCTTGAACACCTGGAGCAGGGGGCTATCCCAAAAGCTGACGCCTGTATGTAAGATATGTATATCTTTCTGGGATGTCTTATCTGAACTCAGTGGGAGCAGAAGCACCTAGTCTCAAACAGATTTGAAGTGCCAATGTGAGGGGAATAATATAAAAATTAAATGGTTACAAATGTTTCTCCCCTAAAAGTTTTCTGCAAAATATAAAATCAGAACCATCATGTTGTGAAAACAATGAGTTTGTAGAAGATATTGCAGGTTATTGGCAGGCTCCCAAAATGTTGATATGATTGAAAAGATTAAATTCTGAAACTCACAGATTTTAGGTCTTTCATTTCTATCTAGGCCATTTTACATTTCTACTTTGGAAAGAGACGATACTGGAATTCAGCAATTTTTTTTCTGCATGGAAGGATGTACCTGTCTCATTGGAAACTTCATTTTCTGGGCAATGGGCACAATCAAAGCAGCACTCCGCTGTTTGTTTCTGAAAAATTTTCCTGAATCCAGCAGTGCATGTCACACTACACATGGAGGTGGGAACCTGAGGATATATATGATAATTTATGTATTCATCAAGTGTATATATGTATGTGCATATATACATATATACATATATACATATATATACATGCATTTTCATATATTTACATACATTTGTAACAAATTTTTTTTGGTTTATATGTAGTTCCATAATTTTTGATATATATTTATTCATATATTTAAAAGATTTTACTATTTTTATTCCTCTGATAAATCACATATAAATCGTAAATTTCACACACTTTATTATTTTGTGTAAGCCTCCAATTCCCTAAATGTAACACAATATTTACTACATCATGTAATATTAAATGTGTAACAATTGTGTTGTACAGATTTCAAAGTTTTCCTTCCTAAAGTGATTAAATGGAAACACAACATTTATGTGGCATCAATTTCTCTCAAGTGATTTATATATAAAATAAGAAGGATACTGAGTTGTGTGAGCAGATTAGGTAGGGTAGATCAAGAAAAAGTTCTTTGATGAATAGGAATAAATGATGTCATAAGACTCTCATAGAGTTAAAGATTTTCTAAGTTTAAGACAAAGCCATGAATTTGGAATTAATGAGTATTTGTTCTAGTATATTTGTCTATAATGATGTTCAAAGAGTATCACAGAATTTTATGGTATATGCGTAGTTACAAAATTTTTATTATAAATATACACATATTTTATATTTCATAAATGTGTTTCTATATTGTGGGTGAATAGACTTGTTGGTAGATTTGAGCATGAAATCCAGATACCTTAAACCCCTATGACCCAGATTCACAGGAAATTGTGAGTTAGCAAATTTTCATGCTGGTAACTGAGGATGGACCATTTGCAAGGAAATACTACTCAGCTATTAAAAACAATGACATCATAAATTTTGCAAGCATATGGATGGAACTAGAAAATATCACCCGGAGTAAGGCAACCCAGAACTAAAATGACATATATGGCAGTGTTAAGTAGATTTTATCCAAAAGTTCAGAATAGGCAGCATTCAACTCACAGAGCATGTGAAGCATAGCAAGAAGGAAGGCCCAAGTGTGGATGCTTCAATCCCACTTAGAAAAGGGAACAAAATAATCATGGAAGTCAGAGGGAGAGAGGAACCTGAGTGGGATAGGAAAGGGGGAGAAAAAATGGTGTCTCATATTTTAAATTTTAGATATATCCAAACAATGAAAACTGTGGTACACACACCGATGTTCCTCCTGTGGCCCACTCCAAGTCTTCAGATATGTGAAGTTGTTGACTCTGTGGGAGACAAGGAAAATAGCTTCCTATTTTTACTTTTATTCCAAGGCCTTGTGGAAAATTCCAAATGTTGAAAATGTCATAATCTGCACACTGATTTTCCCTGTGATTCATGTTCACCAGTTCTCCAACAGGGTTAGTAAATACCCTGGTCTTTAGCAAGGAAGCCACCT
>NW_021617610.1:0-4046 GCF_004785775.1 Grammomys surdaster | reverse complement strand
TAAGGCAATACAAAATTGAGAATGTCCTCTAATTTTTAATGGCTTCCAGGGAAGACAGATATATTAAAGTTATCCCATATAGTAAGATACAATATGCCTCATAGGTAATTAAAGATGCTTACCAAATAAAGAGTAACATAGTGTGTGTGTGTGTGTGTGTGTGTGTGTGTCTGTGTGTCTGTGTGTCTGTGTATGTGTGTGTGCATGAACACATTTGGAGAAATAATTTTTAAAAATGAAGCCATGTATGTGAGAATGAGTGGGCAGTCTGAATGTCTGGAAGTTGTGGAAACAAAGAGTGGTAGTGACTCATTCACGTACATACAGTTTGCATATATTAAATAAACATAAGCTTAAGAAAATGTGTTGTCTTTATCATTTATGTTTTTTTAAAGTTACTTTAAATGTCAAACTATTAATCACAGCAAACATACCAATTCCTTAGGAAATTACTCTAATCAAGTCATCATGTAAGTCTTTATGATAAAATTTTTGCTCCTAATTTATTTTTTGTTTTGTTTTTTCTTAGTGGATATTTTATTTATTTACATTTTAGATGTTATCCACTTTTTCCATTTCCCCTCACTCCCCTTATTCCATCCCCCCTCCTGATACTTCTATGAGGATGTGGCCCTACCCGTCCACCAACTTCTCCCTCCTCAACCTCGAATTCCCTCACACTGGGGCATCCAGCCTTCATGGGACCAAGGACTTCCTCTTCTATGAATGTCTGAAAAGACCATCCTCCACTAAACATACAGCTGGACACATGGGTCCCAGAAAGCATGTTCCCAGGCTAGCGATTTAGACCCTGGGAGCTCTGCTTGATTGATATTGTCACTCTTCCAATGGGGCTGCAAGCCCTTCAGCTCCTTCAGTCTTCTCTCTACCTCTTCGATTGCGGACACCATGATCAGTTAAAGGATTAGCTGTGAGCATCCACCTCTGGCAGAGGCTCTCAGGAGACAGGTATATCAGGTTTCAGTGAGCATGCACTTCCTGACATCCTCAACCATGCCTGCATATGGTGACTGCACATGGGCAAGATTCCTGGGTCTGGCAGACTCCAGACTGCCTCTCCTCCAGTCTCTGCTCCACACTTTGTCTCCTTACTTGCTCCCCTGAGTATTTTGTTACTCCTTCCGTGAAGGAACAAAGCACCCACATGTTGGTCTTCATTCTTCTTGAGCTTCATGTGGTACTGGGAGTTTTGTGCTAATATCCAGTTATCAGTGAGTGCATACCATGTGTGTTCTTTTGTGATTGGGTCACCTCACTCAGGATATTTTCTAGTTCCGTCTATTTGACTACGAATTTCATGAATTCACTCTTTTTAATAGCTGAATAGTACTCCATTGTGTACATGCACCATATTCTCTCTATCCATTCTTCTATCGAAGGACATCTGGGTTCATTCCAGGTACTGGTTATGATAACTAAGACTGCTATGAACATAAGGAAGCAGGTGCGCTTGTTATATGTTGGAGTATCTTTTGGGTATATGCCCAGGAGTGGTAAATCTGGATCCTCAGGTATTACTATGTGCAGTTTTCTGAGGAACTACCAGACTGATTTCCAGAATGGTTCTATCAGTTTACAATGCCACCAACAATGGAGGAGTGTCCCTCTTTCTCCACATCCTAGCAAGCATCTGCTATCACCTGAGTTTTTGATCTTAGCCATTCTGACTGGTGTGAGGTGGAATCTCAGGGTTGTTTTGGTTTGCATTTCCCTGACGACTAAGGATACTGAACATTTCTTTAGGTGCTTCTCGGCCATTTCAGTTTCCTTAGTTGAAAATTCTTTGTTAAGCTCTATACCCCACTTTTTAGCAGGGTTATTTGGTTGACTGGAGTCTAATTTCTTGAGTTCTTTGTATATATTGGATATTAGCCCTCTATCAGATGAAGGATTGGTAAAGATCTTTTCCCAATTTGTTGGTTGTCGTTTTGTCCTATTGACAGTGTTCTTTGCCTTACAGAAACTTTGCAATTTTATGAAGTCCCATTTGTCAATTCCTGATTTTAGAGCATATGCCATTGGTGTTCTGTTCAGGAACTTTTCCCCTGTGCCCAAGTATTCGAGGCCCTTCCCCACCTTCTCTTCTATTAGTTTCAGTGTATCTGGTTTTATGTGGAGGTCCTTGATCCACTTGGATTTGAGCTTTGTAAAAGGAGATAAGAATGCATCAATTTTCATTCTTCTACGTGTTGATCTCCAGTTGAACCAGCACAGTTTGTTGAAAGTGCTATCTTTTTTCCACTGGATGGTTTTAGCACCTTTGTCAAAGATCAAGTGTCCATAGATATGGGGTTTCATTACTGGGTCTTAAATTCTATGCCATTGATCTTACCTATTTGTACAAATATCATGCACTTTTTATCACTATTGCTCTGTACTACAGCTTGAGGTCAGGGACAGTGATTCTCCCTGAAGATCTTTTATTGTTGAGAATAGTTTTTACTATCCTGGGTCTTTTGATATTCCAAATGAATTTGCAAATTGCTCTTTCTGTCTCTATGAAGAATTGAGTTGCAATTTTGATGGGGATTGGATTGAATCTGTAGATTGCTTTCCACAAGATGGCCATTTTTACTATATTGTTGTTGCCAATACTTGAACATAGGAGATATTTCCATGTTTTGTATTCTTCTTCGATTTCTTTCTCCAGAGACTTGAAATTCTTGTCAAACAGATCTTTTACTTGCTTGGTTAAAGGCACAACAAGGTATTTTATGTTATTTGTGAAGGTTGTCATGTCCCTAATTTCTTTCTCAGCCTCTTTGTCCTTTGAGTAAGGGAAGACTATTGATATATTCAAGTACATTTTTTTATCCAGCCACTTTTCTGAAGGTTTTATTTTTTTTTTTAAATCAGGTTTAGGAGTTCTCTGGTTGAAGTTTTGGGGTCATTTAACTATACTACCTTATCATCTGCATATAGTAATATTTTGATTCCTTCCTTTCCAATTTGTATACTTTTGACCACCTTTTGTTTTCTAATTGCTCTGGCTAGAGCATACAGTACTATACTGAATAGGTAGGAAGAGAGTGGGTAGCAATGTCTAGTCCCTGACTTTAGTGGGATTGCTTTAAGTTTTTCTCCATTTACTTCGATGTTGGCCACTAGTTTGCAGTATATTGCTTTTACTATGTTTAGGTATGGTCTTTAGTTCCTAATCTTTCCAAGACTTTGATCCTGAAGAGGTGATGACTTTTGTCAAATGCTTTCTCAGCATCTAGTGAGATGATCTTGTAGTTTTTTTCTTTGATATTGCTTATATAGAGGATTATGTTGACCACTTTCCATATTTTGAAACATCCCTGAATTCCATGGATAAAGCCTACTTGACTATGTTGGATTTTTTTTTTATATCTTCTTGGATTTGGTTTGCTAGATTTTTTTTTGGTATTTTTGCATCGATATTAATAAGGGAGATTGGACTGAAGTTCTCTTTCTTTATTGGATCTTTGTGTGGTTTAGGTATGAACATAATTGTGGTTTCATAGAATAGATTGTGTAGTGTTCCTTTTACTTTCTGGAATAATTTGAAAAGAATTGGTATTAGGTCTTCTTGGAAGGTCTGATAAAATTCTTCACTAAATTCATCCAGTCCTGGACTTTTTTTTTTTTTTTTTGGTTGGGAGACTTTAAATAACTGCTTCTATTTCTTTAGGTGATATAGGATTGACTAGGTGGTTTATCTGATCTTGGTTTAACTTTGATACCTGATATCCATCTAGAAAATTGTCCATTTCATCAAGATTTTCCAATTTTGTTGAATATAGGCTTTTGGAATAGGATCTGATGATTTTTTTAATTTCCTCAGTTTCCGTTGTTATGTCTTCCTATTCAGTCCTAATCTTATTATCTTGGATACTGTCCCTGTGCCCTCTGGTTAGGCTAACTAAGGTTTTATATATCTTCTTGATTTTCTCAAAGAACCAGCTCCTGGTTCTGTTGATTCTTTGTATAATTCTTTTTGTTTCTACATGGTTCATTTCAGCTCTGAGTATGATTATTTCCTGTTGTCAATATCTCTTGGA
>NW_021617609.1:0-2271 GCF_004785775.1 Grammomys surdaster | reverse complement strand
AACAAGATTTAGGTAAAGAAATCCTTAGACAAAGTGTCACACACAAACCTTTTATCCCATTCTTCAGGAGACAGGTCCATGCATACCTCTGAGTTCAAGGTTAAACTACAGAGTAAGTTCCAGTAGCACCAAGCTCAGTCAGTGAAGTTGTTGAAAATTAGAAAGCTGGTGATAATGTAATAGAAGGGCCATGTTCCAGCCCCAGAAAGCAGCAGAACTCAGCAGCTTTGTCCATGTGCTTCTGTCTTTAGAGGCAAGACTAGAAGGGAGTACTGACACAGTTGATACTGGTTAGCTATAGTTAAAAAAATTTTCAGTGTTGAAGAGGAACCATCATCACTGAGGTGAAATCTAAGGGGAGTGTTTTATGAGAGGACAATGAAGCTGTGTTCCAGAGATAGTCAAGGGTGTACCTTATGGTGCAGATGGTTTTGGTTATGTGTAAATATCACTAACATGGCACCATTTTTAAGGCATGAATGTGTTATGGAGAACAGCTAAGGCTTGGCCCCATGAAGGGAGTGTATGAAAGGAAAGCAGTGAAGCCTAGTTTCAGCAGGAGGACCCAGCATATTGAAGAGGTCAGTGCCATGGGATGAGTAGAAAGAGCAGCAGCAGCAGTAGACTGGATTCAACCAGAACCTAGAGTGCTATAGAGGGAAGAGCTGGAGAAGTGACTGTTTTTATTTTGTGATGCGCAGAAGATCATATGTGCATCCCAGATATGGGAACATGAAGGTGTATTATTGAAGTTACCTTGGAGACCCCAAGATTTTGAGGTGCCAGAGCTGTGGGCACCTGCTCAGGAAAACTGCTTTCAGGGAGTAAAACCAGCCAAAGAGAAAGAATTGTGCTGCAGTGAAGAAAGCAGAAAGGAGTCAGATATCTGATGAACACTTTGACATCAGACATGAAGATGCATATTTTGGAGATTATCCTGCTCAATTTTGGTTATCTTTTGGTGTAGTATATCCTCACAATGGCATTTAGGAATGATGAAGTGTATTTCCTGTGAATTTGAACCTATAAGTTATGCTATTTGTTTTGAAAATATAGGGGAATACAGTTACAAGATTAGATGAATCTCTGAAGAGACTTTGAACTTTGGACTTTTAACATCTTTGTGACTGTAGCCTAATTGTATTCTACATTATGCTATTTTAAAATATGTTCCCCATATACTCATGTGCTTGAACAAGCATATGGGGACCAGGAAGTAGAATGTGGTAGTTTAAATAAAGGAATGATATTTTACACTCCTGTTTTTCTTTTTTTTAATTTTTTTATTTGATATTTTATTAGTATTTCAGATGTAATCCCCATCCCTATCAACCTCCCCCCCCAGGAACTCCCTATCCCACCCCACTCTTCCTGCTTCTATTAGGATATGCCCCCAGCTACCCTCCCCCTTCCACCTCCACATCCATGATTTACCCCACACTGGGGCATCCAGCCTTCACTAGACCAAGGACTTCCTCACTCACCTATGACTGACAATGTCATCCTCCCCTACATATGCAGCTGTGGCCATGGGTCCCTCCCTATTTGCTCCCAAGTTTGTGGTTTAGACCCTGGGAGATCTGGTTGGTTGGTATTGTTGCTCTCCCCAAAGAGCCATAAACCCTTTCAGCTTCTTTTCCTCCTATTGAGTTACCCTGTCCAGACTCAGTATGAGGTCTATTGCCTTTTGTGTCTTTGGTCTTATTTGGCTGTCTCCTCTTGGAGGTATGTTCTTTTCTGAAGAGGAAATGGAGCAGGGAGGGTGGATCTGGTGAAGAGGGAAAGTAGGCTAGACTTATGAGGATTACCTGGAGCAAAAACAGTAGTCAGAATACATTGTGTGAGAGAAGAATTTAGTCCAATTTAAAAACATTAATTCAATTTTCCTAATTGTACATGCAAAGAAGGGAAGCAATAATGAACATAGAGACACAAAATTGGGAAGACCAGGGAGGAATGACTTTGACACATCCAGTTCTCATTCTGTCTGTTTAGAAAGTGAGGATCACCCAGGAGTTTATAGTAAGCTCATTCTTGGGCCTTGTCTACATCTGTTAAATCAAGTTTGCTCTCAGCAATGTGAAATCTGTATCATGCAGGAAACAATTCCAGGTTATTTTCTTGTATGAGTTCTCATGATTTTCGATTGTGGAATTGTAGAGTTTCCTGCTCCTTTAATTCCAAAAGATTAGCTTTGCTTCTCTTTAAGGAAAACTAATGTTTAAACAAGTATAAAAATAAATTATATGTCATATGTAATATCATACAGTA
>NW_021617608.1:0-1787 GCF_004785775.1 Grammomys surdaster | reverse complement strand
AACGAAGAAACGAACATTCTGACGTTAGAATATTTCATATAACACGTGTATTCTTATGATACAGTATTTTATATTACACGTGTATTCTGATCTGTGCTTGAAAAAACGCGCTATTCTTGGATATCACGTTTCATTGATTAGATGTTCAAAAGCGATAACAAAGGATGCCACCCACCTAAGCCAAACTGATAAGCATGTACGTTGTTTCATATATGTATATATATATGCAAAATATTATTTAGAGTATAATATATAATCTATAAAACTGCAAACATTATGTATTATATGAAAAATCTCTTATCAATAAATGTGAGTGAAATGTATGAGTAAATATTACACATATTAATTAAATGTATAATACATATGACATATATTTACAATATATATTTATATATATATTACATAATATTACATTATATATTATGTAATATATATTATGTAATATATATGTTGTATATGTATATGTATAGAATATATATGTAGTATATGTAATATATAATGTTACATTATATATTATATATTACATAATATTACATTATATATACATATATATACATATATACATAATATTACATTATATATACAGAAAACCAGTTTTTAAGACACCCTTCTTCTTGTTCTCACTGTTTCTCTTGCCATTTTAATCTCTGTCTAATGTTGGTTATACTTTCTCTAACCACCCCGGCGTGGTCAGTATAAGAGAGCATTCCTCCTTGAGGGCAGCATAGAGTCCCCCTTGCTGAAGGAAATGCAGATCCAGCTGTCTGTGTTTTGGGGGGAGCCCTTCAGACAACGAAACGAGGGATTATTCCAGATTAGTGATACCAGGTTTTAGCTGTTCCATGTCCTTGTCAATGGCCCCTCTAAGTTCTGAGTAATGCAAGCCCCGGGGCCAGCATCCGGATTAGATCCTCCCACAGGAAACAACACAGGTGGCCCCTTTTTATCTGGAAATGATAAAAGAAGGGAATTCTCAGGGAGATCTCTATTCCCTGGATGTCAATTGTTATTTATCTATATTTGGTCTGGCTTTGTGGAAGTGTCTATTTGTTTTACTAATCTTTCTGGCAGTCATCAAGCCAGGCCTTCTTGGAATAAAAAAGATATATCAAGTCTCAGCCCCATATGAGAATTGGGTCTGGTAACTCATTTTTCTATTTTGTTAAGAATTTTTGTCACAAATTTCTGGTTTCTGGTAATTTTTTGGATTTGTCATCTGTTTAATTAAAGCTTTCTGTTTGTTTTGTTTTTTTTTTTTCCTGATCTCACTGAAGGAGTTTTTCTGCAAGCTTTTGCTCTAATACAATGAGCTTTAAAATTTCAGAGTGCTTGTTGCTCCAGAAAAGATTCAATATCTTTTCAATATTTTGAACCTCAGTTACATCTTAAGCAGATTGTGGCACAGAAAATTCCAATAAAATAAATAGTTGGGGCTGGAGAGATGGCTCAGCCGTTAAAGGGTAGGCTCACAACTAAAAATATTAGAGTTCAATTCCCAGCAACCACATGGTGGTTCACAATGGTTTGTACTGGGATCTAGTGCCCTCTTCTGACTTGTACGTGTACATGAAAAAAAAATGGTTTACTGTTAATGGTTGTCAAATGTTGTAAAGAGATATTAATTGTCTAAAATTTCATCTTGAGCTTACCATAGGAGAACTTGAGCCTCTGTTTGAGATTCTCAAGGGGGATGCAAACCCTAATTCCCCTCGACAATTAACTGATGAGGGGTACATAGCTTTGTAGAAAGTATAGAGTAAGCTGTTAGTTATCAAAAGAGAAATTAT
>NW_021617607.1:0-2720 GCF_004785775.1 Grammomys surdaster | reverse complement strand
TTTGATATAAAGTTGGCTTAATCATCCTTTAAAAGACCAAAGGAAGATGAGAACCCAGGAACAGCGTTTTGGGAAAACTCTACCGTACTGCTGCTAGCTCTCCTTTCCTCTTCGTTGCTCCTCATCTTTGACTCCCTACCTTGGTCCTCCTGTCTCCCAAACTCTCCAGTATCTCAGCCGCACTTTTTCCTCATTCACATCACTTTCATGGGGACTTAAGCCATCTCCTGGTGTTCATAGATGAAAATCCGTGGGGCATGCTGAGGGGAGACTATTCAGGGAGAAGTGACACCACCACGGGAGTTATGAACCAGAAAGCAGAGGTTGTCTTGCTTTCTCCTATATTTCTGAATGTGAAACAGGCCTGAAACGCACAGTTGCTTAATAAATAGTCACTGAATAAATAAACACAGGCAAGGAATAAACTGTTATCTGTAGTTTCACTTTCTGGGTAAACTGATTATTCATAATTTAAATCCCCAAATAGAAATCTTTATTCTTACAAACACCAAACCAAGCATAAATATAGAAAGTATTTGGAAAAAATATAAGGCAACCTAAGAGAAAGAGTGAGATCAAAACCAAACCTGGTCCTTGGTACAGACAGAATATCAGCCCCAGGCATAGGGAAACCTTGGCTCTGTCCTGTGATCTCAAACCAGCGCCACAGAGGAGCATTCATAGTCTCTAGCCGCCCCCTGCTGGTCTCCTGCCCTCAGACTTCCTAACATTTAGGCACTACACGCAGATCCGATGATGTCCCCTCGGCGCCTGGCCAGAGACCGGAAGTCAGTCATTACTTCCGCCCTCTGGTCCCTCCTGGGCGTCTAGAGGCGGAAGTGAGAGGTGTCTACCGCGAGCTTTGGTAGGAAGGGAACGCGGATACAATGTTGGGTTCGGGCTGGGGATGGGGCTGGAGAGCCACTGTGGCCTTTGTAAGCGGGCTGCAGGTCCCTGCTAGACAGTGCAATGCTAAAGCCCATTGCAGAATTGAGGGAAGGAGAGGTTTCGATGTGGAATTACGGCGGGTTTGAGTTAGACTCATCAAATTCTACACTTCACACAGCAAGGGAGCTAGGCATTGTGTCAGCATTGTAACTTTAGGGACAGTGCCTGCCCCTTAGGTTGTTGTATATATAGGGCTTTACGAAGTAATGTATGTGAAACATTGGGTTCTGGTGCGTTTGTGACTCCGCTACCTTGACTGAGAAATGTTTAGTTAGCGAGTGGTCGCGCATCTCACAAAAATGATGTGGAGGTGTCTAGCCCAGATCTCTTTATTGTCTACTATACCAGCGCTATTTTTACCTTTTCTTTTCCGGATTGGAGGTGTGGCGGTAGTCTGGTTCTTGCCCTTATGTGAAAATATCCAAAGTCTTTCATCTTAACCACAAATTCGATGCTGAAATATAGTTTAAAAACAAAAACCAGAAAACAAAATCAACCAACCAAACAAACAAAGTCAAAAAAAAAAAAACCTCTCCACTTAAATGCTGCGTCAAAAAATAAAAAGAAAGAAAGAAAAGAAATAAGAAAAGAAAAAGAGATTAATTGGATTGTGGTGCACCAATGCCAATGATTAGCAATTTTCTTTAAAAGCCTGTTAGCTTTCCAACTGTGGGACAGAACAGAAGTCTTCCTCCTTGAACCTCACTGATTACAGTCACCAAGATGTTGATGATATTCACTAAACATAACGTTCCCTAAGAAAATGGTTTATTTTGCCACAGGTTACAAATACAGCTCAACAATCTGTTTTGAAAAGGACATTGTGTCTGTAAAATGACTTGTAAATACAGCTTGGACTTAAGAAAATGATTGTAATGTCATTTTTCTGAAAGAAAAGATAATTTACCTAAGAAAAGTGCACATGCTTGCGTACCTGCAATTGCACTCATAGGTGAGTTGTGAGTTTGATATGAAAGTAGTAAGTAGTGTGGGAAGGAAGGGTCTACCTAGGGGGGATGGGAATATGAGAATTATGAGTAAAAACAATAGGACATGTTTCTAATGTAGAATTTATAGTTATCATATAGATATAGACTTACGTACATATATATGCATGAGTGTGACATGAAAACAAAAGAGGAACTTTGAGAAGATATAAATATAGATACTTTCATTTGTCATGTCAATTAAAAATAATGAAAAGACAGCAAGGACATTGAGACTAAAATGGGCAAGGATGTTCAGAAGAAGATTGCTTTGCTACTGTTTTGAGTGAAGTTGGGTTGGCAAGGAAGAGAGAAAAAACCCTCATGGGGGTGTTTATCACAAATGACATTAATCAGAGCAGGGCTGTTTGGGGCAATGCATAGATGTTCAATTCAATTTTGTATGTGTTGATTCACTTAGAAGATATTTATTTGGAGGGTAAGTTATATAAAGAGAAACAAAATCTACTTGTGACAGATCTAGCAGAAACCTTAATAGATTGTTTTCACCCTTTTCTTAGGAGTTTTAGGCAAATTTTTGTTTATTTTTGGTTTACTGGTATTAGAATTTCTTTTGACTATTCTGTGGTAGGTCTACTTTTTCCCATGGTGCTAACCATCTGAAGAGAATATGCTGTCTAGGGCAGTCATCATCATGCTGATAGGCTTAGTATATGTATTGTTAGTGACTGATTTTTTAAAATTTATTATTCAATGATGTATATGTTATAAAACATATATAAAATAGAAGTCTTCACAGGATAAGACAAGTGTAGTTGAAAATTT
>NW_021617606.1:0-1870 GCF_004785775.1 Grammomys surdaster | reverse complement strand
ATTTGTTTATTTTTGAGACTGTTAACTGAGATCCTCTAAGTTTTGATGCAAACATTTTTATATTGAAGTAACAGCTAAGTAGGAGACAATTGTTTAGGTTTCTTTTTGTTACTGGTTTTTAAAGATAACTATGTGTTCCAGCTTGGCTTCCTGCCTGCCTGCCTGAACCTCCCAAGTGCTAGGGTTCAAGCAGCTTGTCAATATAGGTTTACTTTTGAAACATAAGTTTTAGCTAAAACTTTACTACTGTAGTAATTAAATTATGTCACAAGAAACCCAAGATTCAGATGCTGGAAAGATAGCTTAGTGGTTTAGAACTGACTGCTCTCCCAGAGACTCTAGATTATCAGAATCCACATTGCAGCTTACAACTGTCTATAACTCACCCTTGTAATGCACAGATATATATGCAGGTAAAGCACAAAAAATAGTAAATACGTTTTAAAAAAGAAAAGAAGCCCAAGAGACTAAGTACTTAAAGCAGATCTGGCCTCAGAGATTCATAACCTAAGCAATTACATTCATTTCTGCAAAAACAAAAGTTCCACCCAGCACCCATTCATGTTCTAGATCTGGTCAAAGGATAGCAGGGCAAATGTCTCTCACTGGTATGCTTGTTTTTTTCCAAATTATTTTGGGCCAGGTGTGGCAGCATACACTTTTTAAAAAATCATTTATGTATATATGAGTACACTGTAGCTGTCTTCAGACACATCAGAAAAGGGCATTGGATCCCATTAAGGATGATTTTTTTGGGAATTGAACTCAGAACTTCTGGAAGAGCAGTCAGTGCTCTTAACCTCCAGCCCTCTCACTGGTATTCTTTTGTGAAGACTTGTTTACCTTTACGACTTTGGAGTGAGTCTCCCCATCAGAGCCTCGTTCCTGGTGAATCAGCTTGTACTCACTCTTAGCCTTTTCGATTTGTATAGGCACTGTGATGGTGTTAGAGTTGTGTGGCCCCATGACTGTCTCGGTCTTCAGACTAGAGGCCGACAGATCTTCCCATCTGCCACCTGCAGAGCAGGACCTTCTGTGTTGCTCAAGAAGTTGTGTGTTCTGATCAGGTTGAAAGAGGAATTGGGAAACAAGCACAACCCAGGATTACTTTGAGGTTCTGTTAGAAGTGCAGCAGTTTACAATGCAAGTTCACAGAAATCAAACCTTTCCACACTAAACATGAAAGTCATTCAATGTTCTCTTCTTAGCTAAACAACCATCAGGCATCTTTGTACAACAGCCTGAAGAGGAGACAGTCTGTTTGGGAGCTTTCATTTCAACAAAGGGCAGAAGATACAATTGGAGTGATGCTAGATCTTCCTGTCTATGGCCAGTTCAGGACAAATAATCCATTTTGCATTCTTGATCAAAAAACAATTATTGCCTGCTTTGTGAAGTAATATGTAGATTAGCAGGTCTGTTAAAGATATCAGCAGGATCAATATAACACTTAAATATGTCTGAGGCATCGACATAGAAAACATTCCTAATGTACAGCCAGAAAAAAGAGTGCAAGCTGTTGAAGCTCTGGTGTAGGAAACTTCTGAAGATGACAGGGGACAGGAACTTCACATGGGTCACGCCTCAGCAGTGTAAATAATTCTAAAGAAGACAGGGGACAGGTACTTCACATGTGTCGTGCCTCTACAGTATAAGTACTTCTGAGCACTTGCAGTAAAGATTTTTATACTTCAAAACACATATCCACAAAAGCTTTAAATATACCAGGATTATTTTCCCAACTGTTTCTTAAAAGCTCCAAGAATCAAAGACTATTGTATGAAATCAGCTTGTATCACATAAAAACTACTTGTTTTCCAGTCAATGTCAAGGTAAACAACACATTCAACTTTCAAAAACACACATTTCA
>NW_021617605.1:77580-80279 GCF_004785775.1 Grammomys surdaster | reverse complement strand
CCCCCCCTCCCTCCCTCCCTCCCTCTCTCTCTCTCTCTCTCTCTCTCTCTCTCTCTCTCTCTCTTTTAGGTACCTGAGTGCTTTCAGTACTTTGAGAACCTTGGTAATACTGGAGGTGTCTGATTGTTATTCTTGATACCAACTTGACCATATCTGGAACTAAAACCCCCAGTTAGAGAGCACATCTATGAAGGAATTGTTTGCTTAAAAATCCACTTCTAATCTGTATCTTCGAGTTAGGAAGATGCACGTGTGTGTGTGCGCACGTGCGTGCCACACACACACACACACACACACACACACACACCTCTAAACCAGATGTTTCAAGATGGGAAAAGGTCATGCCTTTAATCCAGATCTTGAGGAGGGAGCCTTTAATCAGGGCCACACCTTCTGCTAGAAACTTATAAAGGGCATAGCAGAAAGAAGCTTTTGCTCTTTGCCTGGTTGCTCTCACCTTGCTAGCACATCCACTCTTCTCTCCAGCAGCCACAAAGCTCAAATTGCATAGCCCTCATTATAAGTTTTTGATGGATTACCATAAATATTTAAGTCCCAGCCTGGGTGTGTCAGTAGTTAAAGTAAGGGCACTAATTGGTACAGAACTGGGGCACTACTTGGATAAGAATGGGAACCTGGAACTTTGGATGGGGTGTGTGGGAGGATCCTATTGAAGCAGAGAGCTTTGAACCTTCAGGTTCTCATGCATTTATCTCACCTGAGGAAGTGGTACCCTCAGTCCCACATCTTGAAATATTGCCCTTTTCACCTTTGACTGAAGAAATTAATTCTTCATTGTATGCTAACCAGTGGTGGTGACTTTCTCTGAAGGAAATGCCAGACTAGGTAATACTGATGTCCTTCAGGGCCCACCAATAGTTGCCTTTAGACCTATAGTTAGACTCAAGACAAAGCATATTCCTAGAGGGGAGGTAGAAAGCATAGTTCATGAGGAGGTTTACTATACTACTAAAAACCTTAATGAGTTTGCAATTCATTCAAGCAGAAGTCTGGGGACTATGTGTGGCAATGGATTTTAAGGGATAATGGAGGGAGGAACATAAAACTAGATCAAGCTGAGTTTATTTATATGGGTCCTTGAAGTAAAGTTTCTAGGTTTAATATGAAAGCTTGCACAGTTGTTAAACAGAAAAGCTGTCAAAATGTGTTTGAATGGTTGACTGAAACATTTGTCAAAAGATGGCCTACTGAAAAGGAGTTGGAGATGTGTGATATCCCTTGGTTTTATATTGATGAAAGGATTTTAAGGGTCAGGAACATTTTAATTCTAGAGTGAACATGCAGTGTAAAACCTGATACTTCACAGTGGGAAGGCCCAGAAGACATACCCTTCACTAATCCTTTAAGACAGAAGATGTGCCCTTCACTAATCCTATAAGATGCAAAATGGTGAATGGTGAACAATCATGAAATCCTCTGGTCTTACCATGTTTCCCACTTCCCTGCAGCAGATGTTCTGATAGAAAGATGAAATGAGCTTTTGAAGATACAGTTACAGCACAAATTAGGTGGCAGCAGCCTAGAGGGCTGGGTGGAGCAGGGTTCTGAAGAAGGTGGTATATGCTTTAAATCAGCATCCAAGAAATCACAGGGTGGAAAAAAAGAATAGTTTCACTCACTATCCCCCCTGCTGACCCACTAGAAAAATGTTTGCTTTCTGTTCCTGTGACTTTGACCTTAAGTTCTGCTGGCCTAGAAGTTTTGGTTCCAGAGGGAGGAACGCTCCTTCCAGGAGTCATAACAAATATTCCCTTGAACTGGAAGCTCAGACTCCCCCCTGGCCACTTTGGGCATCTAATTCCCTTAAACCAATAGACTAAGAAAGGAATAACAGTGGTATGAGGAATGGTTGATCCAGAGTATCATGGAAAAAATGGATTGTTTTTCTACAATGGAGGTAAGAAAAATTTTATCTGGACTACAGGAGATCCCTTAGGGAATTTCTAGGTGCTACTGTGTGTTGTGATTAAAGTCAATGGGAAACTACAACAGCAGGATGACAAAGGGCACAGATCTACCAGGAATGAAGGATGGGTCACTTCTGCAGGAAAAGAGTCGAAGCCTGATGATATTCTTGCCCAGAGTAGATGAAACACAGACTGAGCACTAGAAGAAGGTAGCTATAAGTACCAGCTGAGACCATGTGACATGCTGCAGAAGCAAGAATTGCAGTAGACATGAGTGTTTCCATTGTATTTTGTTAAGAATGCATTCGTATAGAAATTGGCATTTCCTTTCCTCTCATTCTTTATTATGTGGTCTCACATCATGTAAGAGCATGCCAATGACTATCATATTTAAGTATGAGATACTAAAAGAATGTCTCTCAAGGGACATTGCCACCTATTCAAAATTTACAGTGTTTGTGGTTATATGAGGGATAGTTATATCATGTTAGGTATAATTTTGACCTGTTTAAATACATAATGTGTTTGGGACTGTACATATGATAGCTATATTGTGTTTAGGCATTATTATGATCTGTTTATTGTCTTCATTTGAAAATTAATCATGACAATGAGATATAATTTTGTGTCAAGTTGACAAGAAGTGTACTTGTGATGACTATTTCTGGTTGTCAACTTGACTATACCCCCCCAGATATGTGTGTGCATATATATATATATATGGAGAGAGAGAGAGAGAGAGAGAGAGAGAGAGAGAGAGAGAGAGAGAGA
>NW_021617605.1:51379-77570 GCF_004785775.1 Grammomys surdaster | reverse complement strand
AGAGAGAGAGAGAGAGAGAGAGAGAGAGAGAGAGAGAGAGAGAGAGATTGATTAATGGCAACAGAGACAACAGAGACAGAGCAATCCATTCTATAAGTTTTGTTGCTCTAGAGAACCCTGTTAACTAAAGGTCCAGGGGTCAATGGGTCACAACTGGATAATTTGCCCACTTGGGAAAATTTGGCAATACCTAGGAACACTAATTTTTTTCATTGCTGGGGTTCAAATTCAGGGTCTCACACCTTAGGCAATGCCCTACCTTCAGTCATAGAGAGGGAGGGTAGAGGTTGTGTTGGTGGCAGTTTGTGCATCTGTTAAATGAACAGAATATCCATTGTGACGAAAATTTGCTCAGCCCCAAATGTCAGTCAAGAATTCTGCCTCCAGATTTTTCTCTGAGGGAAATTTGGGGGAAATTTAGCAAAGGGGATTATTGTTGTAATGACAAAAAGTCAAACGCTTTTTAGACACAGTTCTGTCTCCTCTAAGGAAGGTGGATCCCAGGTTTATTAGAAGGAGAGGTTCTGGACTCACTCTTGTCCACTCACTTGGGGAAGTAAAACCTCTCAGCTCATCTCGCCAAAGCAGCCACCTTAGGTGTTCAGGGAAAAGGCTTCGGAGACAGGGCTGCTAAGCATATCCAGCCTCATTGCTATACTAAGAAATGCAAAACTGAAGCAAACTTTCCTTGGTGGGTTGACTGTACCTTATTAAATTCCCACAAGTCGAACTATAAACACATACCCATGATCTTAGCAATTGGAAGGCTGAATTAGAGGACTAGGAGTTCATCTGGGCTGCATAGAAAACCTCTGTTCGTGTTTAAAATGTAGAAGAACTGTAGATTCTAGGAGGAGAATGAGCACTCAATGTCTTCCCAGCCAACATGTGCACGCTGTAACAATCACACACAGGCTGCATGACTCCTAAAGAATCAGAGGACTCCACCCAGGCACCAGAGCTTTAGTGTCTTAAAACTGAGAATGCATCTGTTCCTCCTGACTTCTGCAGAATTCAGAAATGCTTGGTCAAAAAATACACCAACATTGGAAAAGCAATATGGGGAATTCTGACTCTGTAGTCTCTTCTCCAATGCTGTCAGCCTGAGGGAAAGGTGAGCTTGACTCACTCAGGGCCTTTTGGGGAAGACTGACGTACACAAGTGTCGTACTAGAAAGGGTTCTCTTCCATCTCCCTTAAATAAAATAAAATAAAATAAAATAAAATAAAATAAAATAAAATAAAATAAAATAAAATAAAACAGTAGTGTGATTGCAGGAAACAAACAAACAAAAAGGCCAAGCATTGTTGGATGGGTGGCTGAGAAGACCGCCTCTAAGACAAAGTTCCCATCATCAGTGAGGTCTGGAGCCTAGGGATTCAGGAAAGTTTGGGAATAGAATCTCCTTCTCTTTGGTTTCTGTATCATCGTCCAGTAAAATCTGGCCACAGGAAAAGCCCAAGTGTTAGGAGCTGATCTCGTAGAGCCGTTTTAACTGCAGTACGTGAATGAGAGCTTGTAACTTCAGGCTTATACGTGTCTGTTCTAAGTAGCTCTACGTTTTTAAGAATAGACAGCTAGACTTCTAGACACGATATAGTTGATGCACATATCATAGTAGCTGTGCTTGTCTGCACTAGAGCTGCCTAAGATCAAGCCAGGCAAAATCCATCATTGTGAGAGTGACCTCTTCAGTCTAATGCTCTCCAACTGAGCTATTTCGGCTTGAGAGTGATCTCTTAAAGCCCATCCTTAGCTGATAAGATGCCTACAGTTGATGACTGTTGAGGGTGGAGTTACTTTTCTTTAGAGCATGTGGCCACTGATAGATTACCCTTGGCTAGTGCATGACTCCATACCCATTCTCACATGGTAAGCACTAACTGGGCTCAGAGGGCTAATATGATGGTAGTAATAATAACATAAAAAAGGGCATTGAGTCAGAAGGTAAAGGGGTTGGTGGATTCCTAGGGGACATGTTGGGGTAGATAAGATCAAAAAATGTTGTACATATATGGCATTTTCAAAGAATTAATAAAAATTCTTTGTCTAAAATTATATAAGGGCATGTAGTGAACATTTTTTTTTTGTTTGTTTGCCTGGCACCTGAATCTCACGTCTCTTTAGGAAACTTTTAAATTTATAAAATGTAGAGTTTACCAGCTACTGCAAAAGTAGAAGCTTCCAGATAGCAAATTTGTAACCTCCCTTGGAGATGTGATATGTGGATATATGACCTTGGGTTGGCCATTCTGAAGCATCAAACATTGAATTAGAAGCTAGAGATGAAAAGATAAAGTAGGGAGAAATTTTGGTGGTGGAAATGCAAAAATGACAACTACTATCATGTCACTAAACACAGCAGAAGCAGTTTGCAGGGGTAGAGTCTACGCCTAGTGCTGTAGACAATGGTCACATAACAGTGGCAACCAGCATCATAGTTCCTAGGGTAGCTTTGCAACTTTAGCCATGGTCCTAGCCACAGTCTATTCTTCCTTTATCCTCCTTACTTTCAGAGGTGAGTGATGGCTATTCTTGGCTGTCAACTTGACTACATCTGGAATGAACTATAATCCAGAAGTGGAGAACACCTGGGAGAGATTAGTGATTGGGTAAATCCACTTCTAGTCAGGACCGTTGAGGTTGGAAGACACACACTTTTGATCCAGATCATGCCTTTGATCTGGATCTTGAGTCAGGAAGATACAACTTCAGTTTGATCCACACCTTCTGCTGAAAGCCTATATAAGGACACGAAAGAAGGAAGCTTTTGCTCTTTACCTGGTTGCCTTGCTAACGTACTCATTCCTTAACTGCCATTCACGCCTACTTCTTCAGGATTCCAGCATCTACTGGAGACCAATTGAGACATCCAACCTTGTGCACTGAGAAACTACTGGATTCTTGAAATTTCTGGTTACAGCCAGCCATAGTTTGATTAGCTTGACTGGCAGCCTGTAAATTATTCTAATAAATCCATATATATACATGTATGTATACATATAATGTACATAGATTCATATATATGAGAATATTTACCATATCCAATACATATTCATTCTATACATTTTGTTACTCTAGAGAGTAGAGTAACAAAGAAGGTTTTTTGGAATATCCTAGTAGTGACTTGAATCAAATAGCATATTTTCAATGTTCCTTTCTTATATGAAAAAATCCGAAGTTAGCTTTTGTTAATTATAATTAGCAATACTTTGATATAAGTTAGTAACACAAAATAGGATACATGGAGCAACAGGACTTACATTGTAAATTATCTAAATACAGAAAGGTACAGGGTAATGGGGCATCAGAGTTTTGAGCCGGGCAGTCGGTGTTCTTTGCCATACAATGATACAATAGGGTTGTGTGTGTGTGTGTGTGTGTGTGTGTGTGTATTACTGTGTGTGTGTGCAGCTAGTGTCTTCCTCTGTCACTCTAAGGGAACTTGACGTTTATGCCAGGCTGGGAAGGCTAGGGAGCAATGTCTCAGGACCTGTCTGTCTCTGTGTTACAGGCACACTCATACACACTCATCTTTCACATGGACACTAGGAGTTCGAACCCAGATCTTTATGTTTGCAAAGAAAGCACTATTATCCATTTAGACCTCTCCCCATCTCCACAATGGTTATTTTTAAAGTATTTGCCAAAGTTGTGCAAGAAGGACAATAAGTTGAAAGATGGCCTGGCCTCTCTGAGGGCAGACAACATGAAGAAAAAGGACTTTACAGAGACTCTTCCTACTACCTGTTATCTAAGAGACGGAACATCAAATCATTTGGAACTGTTAAATCAAAATAATTTAATTTTCTACTTGAGGTTAAATTTACTAGTACACAGAGGTATGCAGTGAGATAGGAAGTGGGTAGTAGACCTGTATTTCCACAGGAGGCCTAGATTATAAAATGGCCTCACAACCAACGGAGAGAGAATCTTGAGGATGCAGAGTTTTGCTCAAGGGAGTAAACAGAGAACTTAAAGTCAAAAGTTCTTTGAAGAAGTGAAAAAACCTCCCTGGGACAAGTTCCTCTGAGTATCCCAGGCAACTTTACAACAGCATTACCAAACATTGCTGCTTTGACTTAAACACAATGCTGCTTGCTGAGAACTGTAATTTGAAGAACCTTAGATGGATTCCATTCTGTTGTTTGAAGCTTCAGAGAGCCCCAACCGTTTTCAAGTCTATTGAATTACTAGCTTGGGTTTTGCAAATAAAATATCAGTTCTTTTACAGAATGATCTCAGACAACAAAGATTTCATTCTTTATGCTTTGTTCCCTCTTCATCTAGAGGGTGAGAGAGAAACTGAGGCACAGAACCCTTGGTCTTGAGGTGATCAGAATCAGCTTCCAGAATAAAGTACAGAGAGTCAAAATGAAAATGTCTCCAGTCTTTGTACCTTGTGCTCAGCCATCTGAAAAGGAGTCTTTGTCCTAGTTTTGTTGTTGTTGTTGTTGTTGTTGTTGTTGTTGTTTTGGGGTTCTGTTATCCAACCCAGCAGAGAGTGAGATGCCTGAACTCACATTATGCATTTTATCTGTCACAGCAAGGATGGAACGATGTGTCAAGGGATCTCTGCTTCACGTCTGTGTCAGCTGCAGGGCAGGCTACGTGCTCCAGAAGCCTCACTTCCTCATCTACTTCACAGGCATGCCTGTGCAGATCCATCACCAGGGAACTGATTGGAGAAGGGTACAGATGTGCAGTTTCTGTCACAGAGAACTTGGGACCTGGGGCCCAGTTCAGTGTGTCTTTTGGTCCTTCTATCCTCCTTCAAAAAGTCCTTTCACTGGGTCTATGGGTCAGCTCTCTGGCAGTGTCACACTGGCATAAACTGTGGTGGGGTTTGATTCCTATGGGCAAAGAAGAAGTTTGTGGGTGAAGGAATAGAGAAAAGTTTCACAGGCAGGAAACAGAACAGCATTCCCTGGGGAAAGGAACGGCTTAGAATTCACACAGCATAGCATTATGCTTACAGGCTGACACTGTCCGGGCATGGCTAGAGCCAGCACTTGGGTCTCCAAGTGTTTGCCTGCAAATTTGATTATATCTCTCTCTTCCAAGCATAAGTGTGCCATCAGAGAAATGAGAGATTTGCCCCTAGTTATCTGAAGACTGGCATTGCCCTCCCTCCCCTACTCCTCCCACACCTCTCCCACCCCTCTTCTTTCCTCCCCTACTCCCTCTCCTCCTCTGAAAGAAACTCTCTTAAATCAGGACTTCAGTCATGCCATGATATGCTGTATCTCCCCTTCATGATAGACTGAATCCTCTGAAACTGTAAGCCAAAACAAATCTCCCTTAAAGTTGTTCTCTTACATACTTTGGTTGTAGTAATACAAAAACAGTTAATAGATTTTTTCATAGGGCAAGGAGAGTCAAAGAAAAGAGACAAGCAAGTTCACATCATGGCAGATAGGAAACATTAAAGCAGGATACCAAAAGAAACCAGAGCAATACCAATCCTGCTTCAAAAACACACAATGGGTGGGCTTCTTCCTCCATCATGGCCCCACCACCTAGCTTTTCCATCTTTTAACACTATGATTACATTATGAGGCCATCATGTATCAGGAACCTGTCAATCAGGTCAGAACCTTCATCATCTACTGCCCTTGGAAATACCCTCAGAAACACACCCAACGGTGGACTTTACCAACTTCTTGGGCACCTCTTAATCCAATCAAGCTGACAACCAACAATAACTATCACTGAATTCTTCAACAATTCTTTTCTTCCTCTCCCATTTTCCATTATTCCAACTTATGGTCAGTCCTGGGGTATAGTTTGGAGAAGCCAAGAAAAGTCTACACTATTGAGTTTTTATAGGGGCTAGTAAGACCCAGATGTAGATGTGGTACTCATTCATTGCTTTTAACAAGTATGCCAGGTCTTTTAGACGTGGTCCTTGGATGACTCTGAGAGAGATACTAGCCAGTAGATAGGAACCCACAGCTTGTGAGATGGAATCAAGGGGTTTGTGTAAGCCCTCACTAACCCTGGCTGCAGTTTTTCCTTGCCCCTTGTGTGATCTAGACCGCTCTCCTAGTCTGCCACTCACCAATCTGTTTCATTCCATCTCTACTAAAAAATGAAGTAAAATAAAATAAAATAAGTAATAAAATCCTTCTTTCCCTTCTCTGTCTCTTATCAGACATTCAGTGAGGAAAGGCAGAGATATGTCACCTGGACAGACTCTGGGGCAGGCTCTGTGGCAGCCACATAAATGGTTGTGCAGGGGTCCTGATCTGTCAGGGAATCATGAAGTTTCTTCTCTTGAGGCTACAAAAGAAGTAAAGAAAGCAGATTAGATGAGCAAAAATGTGGGTCCCATCCACCTTGGCCCACAGAAAAGCAGTTCAAGTTCAAAAGCTCCTTAGCCACTTACTCTAGTTTCCTCCCTGGTGAGAATACTCCCAAACTTGCCTGCAGTTCACTGTAGCCACTCCCCAAGTTATCTCTCAGGGCTTACAACCTCCCAAGGCAACCTTATCCCTTGTTAATGCTTCAAAAAAAAGTTTACTGAAATTGCCATACATTTCTTAGTTAATAGAGTTTGGAGAAAAATTTAATTTAATGAAGAATTTCTGACTAGGGATGCAATGGTGGAGGAGCACATAAAAACAGTTTGATAATCAACTTTTATTCACTGATGCAACCTTCTCTTCTCTTCCTGGTTGGAAAAATTTTAGTGTGACCAGATCGAAATGTAGGAATAGTGGCTTTAGTAAATAACCCACACTTTCTGCATTCAATTGGGAAAGTTTGCAAAGAAGAGTGTGAAAGGCACCACCCGAAGTTCTACTGGAGCTATGTTGCTGAATTCCCCTTTAGGATTTTTATCTAGGTATAAGGAGTTACTTTGAACACAGTTTTAGCCATATGAGCAGATTTTTGTTTCTCCTGCCTTCATTTGGGGTCGCTGACTTTCATGTCTCCAGGAATTGGAAGAACATCAGGTGTATAACTTGTATAACTTAATTCTGCATATTCTTTGTGAATGCAAACCCTTGAAGTTACTGTACAAAGAAGGAGCCATGATACACTCTGGAGCGGTTCCTACCAGATAAGCAAACAGCTGTTTAGTTTTCTATGTTGATATGTTCTGGTTTTGCTTTTTTGAGATAGAATCTCACTGTGTAGCCTTGGCTAGACTGGAACTCAATATGTAGACCAAGATATCGTCAAACTCATAGAGATCTCCCTGCCTCAGCCTGGGATTAAAGCCATGAACCATGAAACCTGGCTGTTGTTATATTCTTTATACAGATATCATACAGCAATTATGATGAAAAGACAAATGCTAATTTTTTAATAATTATCTGTTATCATCTTTATAATGATATAATATAATCATGATAAACATAAATGAAAGAAATTGTAAGGATGTGAGTCTGTATATTTTATTGATATATAAAATAATAATGTCTTATATATTTAAAGTACATATAAATTAAAATCAATAGAATATAAATCAAGATGCAAAATTATAGTGTAGCTAAAGTGTTGTAGTGGAGGGTAATAATAGGAACAAATGTATGTTAAGAAGTCAGGGATGTATTTTATAATCTCTAGGGTATCCACTAAAAATAGAGAAAACAGTTATTTAATTACTAATACAACAGAGAATAAAGTAGAATAATAAAAATACGATTTTAAAAAATCGTCTAGCAAAGAAACTCCAATCTTACCAGTAAGCTCTGCCAAATATATAAAGGGAGAAATACAATAAATCCCAGCCAAATATTCCAGAGAATTACAGGGAAAAATGCATCAAAATAACCAGAAGGTTAGAGCAGCAGATGCAAGAAGGTGTTGGTAAAATAGAACATCATCTTGTGATACATTTTTTTGTCTAGCAAACCAGGAATAGAAGATAACAATTTGTTTGTTTGTTTGTTTTTCTTTCTTTCTTTGAAACTTGTTACATAGTTCAGGCTAGCCTTGAATTTGCCATAATCTTGCCATCACCTCCCAAGTGCTAGGATTACAGGCTGTGCTTACCCTGCCAATATATTGTTGATTTATCTTATTTTTAAGTGTGTGTGTGTGTGTGTGTGTGTGTGTGTGTGTGTGTGTGTGTAGGGGATACTCAGACTGACTATGAAGAGGCACAGAAAAGCAAGTGCCTACAGAGGCTAGAACGGGGAGGACATTGCATCCCCAGGAACTGGGGTTACAAGTGTATACATGGACGTAACCTGCCAGACTGGGAACTGAACCCAGGTCCTCTAAAACAAGCATTATACATTCTTAACCCTTGAGTAATCTCTAGGTCTCAACAATATTTTTTAATGTGGAAAAGAGCTTACTAGAAAATTTTCAGCAAAAATACTTAATGATGGTGTATTAAAAGTTTTCTTTTCAAATCTGGAACCTTATGAGACTGTCTGTTACTGGTTCTGGTCACCACCATGTGGGAAATCTCAGCCAGTGAAACAGGGCAAAGGAAAGCAGACAGAGCTCTGTGATTTGGAAAAGAAAAGCTAATTCTTTGGAGATAATGCAAGGACGTTGGAGAAAACTCAAGTCATTAACAAACAAATGTAAGAACTTATAAACCAATTCAGCAGTGTTGCAAATACAAAATTGATATACAAAAGTTAGTTTTTGATATGTCGATAGCAAATAACTAGGAACTAAAATTTTTGAAAAAGGTAGTGTTGATAGTGTTTTAAAATATAAAATGCCAATCGACAAATTAGAAAGATATTATTTGGAAAACTATAAAATGTCACATGTAGAAACTGAACAAGACTTAAAGGATAGGAAAGATTCAAAACAATGAAGATGTTTACTCTCCTCACTGGTCTGTTTGGTGCTAATTAACATCCTAGTAATATTTAGTGAGAAGGGTTTAACAGATCGATTTTGAACTATCTATCAAATGCAAAGTACCAAAATTGGTCAAGAATGCTTGAAGAAAAAGACCAAGTGGGAAGACTCATTTTATCAGATATCACAATTTATATCTCTAATCAAGGCAGTGGACAATGGGGCAGAATACAGAACATCAAATAGAACCACACATAAATGGGACCTCAAATTATAATGAAAGTGGTATGGCAGTTGGGGAACACTCTGTACAACAAATGACAAATAGAATATACACATGTGGAAAAAAAAGAAAATTTAGTCCTTCCTATTAAAAACTCAAAACTATTTCTTAGGTATATAACAAATAAATATGAAAGAGGATACTGAAAGAGTATTTTCATTACCCAGGACTGAGAAAAGCTTCTCCAACAGGTTGTAAGAACTAATAGCTGTAAAGAATGAGGTTATAACTTGTTCTACCCTGACATTAAGAAGTATTTTTATCAGTATGTCTTGCTGAGAAGTTACTAAGGCAAGCCACACATGATACGGATCTAACCTCAAAAGGGCTTACTTCTAAAATGGCCTTTTGGTTTATACAAAGGTAAGTGGGTGAGAGATTTGAAAGCCGGGTGATTTTAATATGGCAATACACATATAAGAAGTTGTTACTTCTCAGGAAAATAAGCCATAATAAGACCTCCCTGCTGGGATGGATGAACGGCTGATAGTAATTTTTGGCTAGCATGTAAACTATTAAGACTTATTTATTGGAAACACAGATTGACTCCCACTCTGAAGAACAGTTTGGTCTCATCCAGTTGATTGGGGAATCCAAATACTCTCATCATTCAGCAAATTTACTTCTAGACTTGTGCCCATCAAATATGTAGACATGTTCATATGAATTTCATAACTGTAATGGTCATAAAGGCCTCAAACTGGAAATATCTCAGATGCCCATTGATACGTAACTGGATAAACATATTCTAAAACAGCACATTCATATATTGATAGTTGATAAGCCAGCGAGAATTAAAAAACATGCATGAATTTTGTAACCTGATGCAGAAACCAATGGACTCTATTTTTATAATGGTCAAGAAAAAATATAATTTACATTTCTAGAACGGAGGATTGTGGTTATCTCTGGGGAGGAGCCAGGCAGCTGTGGTGCAGAGGTGTTTTGGAGGGAATGACAATGTGGGTGGTACCTTATGGGTAGAAGACTCAAACTGAAAGATATAATTTCTTCTCAAGTAGGTCGGTAGGTTTGATGCAATCCTACTTTTTGTTTTATAATACTTGAGAAGCTGATTCTAAAAGACACACTCAGCTAGGTGTACCTTTGGGCGAGAGAGTACTATTAGGTCTCTCATGGTTTTAAATGGAGGCTTGTTCTCAATAGGTGTCCATGGGTGAGGTAATAAACCCAGCAGGAAACGAGCAGGCAGCAGAAAGGAATTTGCCCAGTACTGTTAATTTATTATTAAATTATCGAAAATTTATTTATTGTATTATTATACAATCATCCTTACTTTCATAACTTTTACTCAAGAATATGCTCCCACCACATCATAAATGGGCTGACTGTGGGCTAATCCCCTCCCTAGAGTTAGCTATGTCTAGAAAACAACAGGGTCTAACAAGGATCCTGTAAACTCTCCATCTTTCACTGCTGACATATCTGTTCCCTGACTCCATCATGTCTCACGTTTTCCCATCACTTCTTGCTTAGTTCAGTGGTCATGTTACCTCAGCTTTTTCCCCCTCTTCCTTATTCAACATGTTGTCATCTTTCATTTGAACCCTCTCTGACTAGAATTATCAAGGTACTCCCTTTCTGGCCCTGACTGTACTCTGCAGATGCCTTTATTTGGAGCAGGCTGGCCTGTATACTACACAGTAGTTTTGCCATATTTCCCCTCCTTCCCCAAGCCTACAACCTTCAAGAAGCAAGTTTGAGAATTTCTAGGAGTTCCCAACCTAGAATACTGCAGCTGGAAAGCATCCGATGTCGTGTGCTTACAACTTCATTCATTACTACAAAAAAAGCAGGTGACCAGATTACCCAGTGTTTTCTATGATTTCAAACAATATAGGGGTCCGGTGACACTCGGGGAGCTCTTGTTCTTACTCTTCTAATTTCCTAAGTTCATCTACTCTAGATCTCTGCAGGACCATGGATGTGTGCAAGGCAGCCTATCAGAAATTCTGTGGAAAATATGACAGACACTCTCCAAGGAAAGCATAGAACTTACTCCTGATTTCTGTACTTGAGCATAAATAGTATGGCTTTTTTCTTCTACTGGTGGCTGGCAATGATTTGGTTTACCTGGAGAGAAAGAAACACAGTGGTTACCATTCTCTAGTCCTCAGTGTGAGCCCTCAGCTCAGTTTTGTCTGGCCTTTCCTCTCTACGGGATAGTCACCTCCCCCAGCATTGCCATAAGAATGAGGCACTAGTTCTCAGCTTCCACTTGTTCATTCACAGCATTAGATTGGTGATTTGTTCTGTCTAGACCTACCTAGCAAATGAAATTTGAAATGCCTGTTTCATAGGATTGCTGAGAAACCGAATAAGACGACACTTGCAAAGCACCCACACCAGTTACTCTAGCAGATAACAAATGTCCTATATGTGCTGAGCATTTTCTTCTCAACACCTCAGCCTCCCTCTCTTCCTCCTCCATCCTCTTCTTCCTTCTCCTCCTATGCTCCACTCATTGCCAAAACATGGCCTCATTCTATAGCCCAAGCTGCCTTCAAACTCAAAATCCTCCTTGCCTCAGTCTTTCAAGTACCAGGATTGGAGCAGATGCCATGACTCCCAGCTTGGGTGCCATTTCATTGCTGTGGTATTCTATTCGGTTGCTTTAATCTTTAGTTCTGTGTGTTATCTGTTCTCCTGAGAGGGTTCTAGGTTTCCTGAGGTCACAGCTTGTTATTTAGAGAATGTCTTCTATTCTCCAGCTGGCTTGATTCACGGCTCTATCTATTTCTGGAGGGCTTGCTCTGTGTGTATGGGATGGTGGTATAGCGGGATGATCCACTTGGAGGCATCTAGAAAACAACTCAGAACTACCACTCTTACACTCATAATCTAGAAAACTAGCTCAGGGTCTGAGGTCTTCATAGATTAATGAATTGTTATACATTTTTAAGTTACAATGAAGCTCATCATAAAAATTCAAGAAGGATAGAAATACATAAGATTATAACCTGTAACTCCCTCTCCCTCATTAACCAACCTCATTTCATCCCCAGAAGTAACCAATTAAAAAGCTCCCTGTATGTCCATCTTTGGACAATATAATGTTCTCTATGAAGACATCAATAATCCCTCTGCATAGGCTAATAATCACAAGTGGCAAGTGAGTACTTGAGCTGTGTGAGCAGTGAACCAAGACACCATTACTTAACAGTAATTTGATTAAATATTGGATGGCACAGTGTTAGATATCGGTTATATTTTATAGGTTTTTCTCTTTTTTACACAAATGGTGTTTTCGGCTTTCCATGTATGTACTTTTTCTAACACTGAACCACTCCTCTTGCATGCATCATGCACTAGCCAATATGTGGAAAGACAGGAGCCTGCCCTGTGGAGGACTTGCAGGGGACTGTTGCAAGATCTAGGCTGAGTATGGAAGCTCAGGTCAGAAAAAGCTGTAATTTTTAGAGTAAAGTTACTAATGTCGATTAACTTAGCCTCTTCAAAACCTGGAAGCCTATCACTGAGATAATAGCTCCAAGAAGTACACTCTGGTCTGGAAGAGAAACCCAGTCTTGCGAATGTGGTGGAAGGGCTGATCTCGGGTGTGGTTCTTGGTAAGGAAACAATGGTCGGTCACTGGGGAAGTTCAAGGAATTCTAGCAAAGTCAGTGGGTGATTTTCCTCTGTGGGCATAGCATGCCAGATTGTTCTAATCTCACTGGTGAGTGAGTGGATTGTGTGTGTGTGTGTGTGTGTGTGTGTGTGTGTGTGTGTGTGAGAGAGAGAGAGAGAGAGAGAGAGAGAGAGAGAGAGAGAGAAATGGACAGACAGATAGTCACAGAGAGAGATGCATAAAGAGACAGGCACATGGAGAGACGAAGACAGAAAGAGAGAGACAGAATAGAGAGACAGAGATAGAAAGACAGAGAGAGTCAGAGACATAGAGAGAAAGACACAGACATGCAGAGAGAAAGAGAGTCAGAGTTAGCAGAGACACACAGAGAGAAGAAGAGTAAGAATTGGAAGGTAGGGGGTCCTAGGTTCTCAGCAGGGGTTGGGGGTAGGAGAAGGGTACAAAGTGTTTCTATGAGATATGCTTTCATTCCAAATCCACTAGAGTTTGCAAAGTGAGACTTGTTTGCCCAGCCCCCTTCTAGGTACAGTCAGGGATACAAATTGAGGATGTACTCAAGTTTTTTAGTGACTTTCAACCTTGCAGGCCCTCTCAGGTTAAAATTTAGAATTGACAGGACAGTCTCAAATGATCAAAAAGACCACTGAATCGAGATAATTTAGATTCTTTCTTCTGTCTCCTCCCTCCCTTTCTCCCATCCTCCTCTTTATCAGTACAGAAACAGATTTTCAGGAGCCAGCTAAATTTGGCTCCATGTCAGCCAAGTCTTGGGATGTTATGGAAAAGACCCGAGTCCTAGACCTTAGCCTTCAAGGTAGCTTTAGCATTTGCTATACTGTAGTTGTAAAACCAGAGGATTTTTTTCTTTTTAATTTTTACCTTTGAGACACGGTTTCTTTGTGTAACTCCACCCTTTCTGGAACTGGATTTGTAGGTCAGGCTGGCCTCAAACTCAAAAGAGAGATCTTCCTATCTCTGCCTTCTGAGTGATGGGATTAAAGGTGCGTCTAAGAAGTTGTCTTATGTGACTGTAGCTTCAAGTACTTTAAACCTGCTGTTACTATTGTTTCTAGAATCTTCCAGTATAGCTCTATACTAGCCTTAAGACTTAAACATTTACCTACTCACATCAAGAGACGTATATGCGTATAGATGTATGTGTATACACGTGCATCATGCAGGAAAACCACTGTGTGGTGCTTTCTGTGCATTGGCTTGTCAATCACCACAGCAATACCACAAAGGGGATAATATTCTTGCTTTGCAGATGGTGAGAAGATTGCTTGGTTACACAGCTCATTGGTGGCAAAGTGCATTTGAATGTTGTCTAAGGTCAAAGTCTCACGTTTTTATTGGTTTATTTGGGGTTGGGGTCTTAGTATGTAGCTCAGGGCTGATCTAGAATCCATGCGCTGGAGTGATCATCCTACCTCAGACTTGTAAGCAGCTGTTACTACAGACTTGTCTCACTGCACTCTACCCCATGCCTACACTCTTAACTAGTGTATTCCCTTGGAGGTGGAAACTAAGCTAAAACTCTTCAAATTCAGGAGACATTTTGGAGCAGATACCACTAGACATTGCCAACAGAATCCCTTGAGCAGTATTTTGTGGGGGACATAGCAACTGGATGTAGATTTTGGCACAGGCATACAAGGCATAAATGGTGCCTGGAAAAGGTGGATATGTGTTTAGAGGGTGAGTGGAAGTGGGCTTTGGTGGGAGTTTGGGGGGAGGGAAGCACCGCTCCCTCAGAGCTCAGCCATGTGCTGAGCAGAACACCATGTGGAATGTGTGTGGAAAAACAGCATAGCTTTGCTAGCTGGACGAGAAGGAAAACTCCATCTGCTTTCTTAGCCTCCATCTCTCACTGCTTTCTGATAAAACTAAGTAGACCCACTCCCAAACCTTTAGCTCTCAACAGAACTTGTATCTGAATAACACACCCCACCCCCACCATCTCAGTGAACTCTTTGGTGGAGGAAATGAGATAGAGGTAAGCATCTGTGCTGTGATCGACATCTTATATAAGCAAAACCAACACCAATGTGCTGAGGTAAGGGCTTTTCTAAGAAGACTGTATATGGATGACATTGATCTGCATCTTGTTCTGCCCTCATTAAAGGAAGGCCAACCAGGACATCTGAGTCAGAATGCTCTGATCCAGATGAGTGGGTGGTAGTCAGTAAGGCTGAGGGTGCACATACCCTTGAGATAGTGAATAACAGGACAATTGGGAAGAAATACCAAGCACTTAAACTTAGGATCATAGCCTTACTGTTTTTAGCCCACCCTAGGACATGTTTCATGGATGGATCCAAGAGTCCTCTGAGTTCTGTTCTCTAGTAAATCTCAGTATGGTATGCCTCCTGTTCTGATTCCTTTAGTCTTCTGAATCAGCCAAACTTCAGTGTTGAGTTTAGATTGTCTGCACAATGTCTCCTACATTAGACACGTGTGGCTCTGTCCTCTACTGATTCCCTTAACCTGTACAGGGTTCAATAGACTAGAACTGTGCTGAACGGGACCAGGTCTCGAGATGTTTTTATTATTTTTCACAGGGCTCCCAGCCAGAAAACTAAAGTAGTAAGATTGAGTTTGTGCTTAAAGTGAGATCGTACAAAATCTTATTGTCTATATACAAGAGTTGATGCTTGCATAAAATCTATTCCACTTACCACTGGGAGCCCAGCAAGAAATGCCTCCTTGAAATACAGCCTACCTTGTCTTTTCGCCATTATTATTCCCATGGAAACCAGGATGATGATTAAAATGACCCCAGATGGTACAGCAGTATATGGTATCCATGAACTCGACTCTGAAAAAAAAAAAGTCAAAGGTCAATAGCAAAATGCATTGTGTGTTCACTCCCAGAAGCAAGGGGAGTGAGCCTTCCCCCACCCAAAAAAGAGGGGAGTGAGCCTCCATTGCTGTGTCTGTCTCCCCAGGGAGATTTTTGTTTGCATGGCTTTAGAGATCAGCTTTAGAGCATTAAGATTTCCATCTCTACCTTTTTACCTTCACTTTATTTACCAGCCCTAACTTCCCATTTCTAATTTCATAAAGATGTTTCTAAATGAAATGCTTTTTCCCCTTGTTTAAACTTAACATATCGATCTCTCTCCTAAGCCAATCTCTTGTCCTGCTCCTCCATTTAAAAATATCGAATGTATTATGTGTCCATTTTTGGTAAAAGGGATATGATGGTCCAGTGCGCTTGTCCCCATGCCCCAAAACTACTCCCATGAGACAACCTGGGGGAAGAAATCTGCTTTTCTTCTTAAAAAATAAACACAACAGTGCTATTATTGCCTCTCAATGCAAATAACTATGCTGAACCACCAGACCCAAACCAAAAGAAACACATGTAGTGTTTCCTGCTTATTGTTATCCCATTCTAAATTAGCAAAGCTAACTGAGGCTTGAAATCACATATCCAAATTTTGTAGCTTTCTCTCTTTCAGCCACTGGGCTTAATCCTTTTGAACCAAGAACACCACTTTGTAAAAATCAACCTTTGTCTCAACAAGATATATAGCACACTAACATAATATTGGGCACTTGTAAGTACTTACAGTCAGATGCTTTTGATAGCAAATTGTATACATATTTAATCAGAGCAAGCCTAAAAGGTGGATACTTTTATTATTCCCGTTTTATAAGCAAGGAAACATCATGAAGAAGTCTAGGGCTAGAGCTAGCAATAGGAGAGAAAACATGACCAAATACTAAAGACAGACTTCCTGGGAGTCACAGAGACTCCTGGACTTAGAACAGGCAGTGAGGTCCCACTCAAAGCACTAGGTTTCTAAGTAATGGCACTAAGTTCTAGTGTTACTAGAGAGACAAATGCAGTATCAGGAATTAACACTAATGTGTAGGGGCACTTTATAAAGTTGATTGTGAAAAAAAATGGGGGTTTAAAAACATCCTACCCTGACATATATACATATATATATAACTATAAACCTCCTGACTGTTGAAACTTTGAGGGATACATCAGAAGTTGAAAGGAAGAACTAAGTGAATTACAAAGAGGCAGAGTAGTTGGAGGCACAATCCGGATGTTTGGAGAACTGATAAAAATATACACAGAAATCTGGTAAAAGGCTCTAGCCCAAAAGCTACTAGAAGTATTCTTCCGGGCTTGAAAGAGTTCTTTTCTTCCTAGGCGCTCTATATAGCTAGTCACAAGACATCTCACTGCAATGACAGATTCGCTTCCTCAAGTAAATCATGTTTTAACCCTGCCAAACACCAACTTCAACCATCTTGGTCAAAAAAAGGAGAAAAGCTAAGTCTGGTGGCTTATGCCTCCAGTCCCACCAATCAGAAGGCTCAAATCAGAGGGCTGAAAGTTCAAGGCTGTGGAGTGAGACCCTTGCCTTAAAAACAAATAAATGAATGAATGAACAATCATGGATAAGCAGAGTTGGTTTCGTATAATACATAAAATGAGGACAGCAGCATGTGAGCTACCCAATTCTGCATGACACACTGAAGAGTATACGGTGACTGAGAGCTCTCTGTGTATGTACACACAGGTAGGTCTGACCATGGTGGCTGAGAGCTCTCTGTGTATGTACACACATGTAGGTCTGACCATGGTGGCTGAGAGCTCTCTGTGTATGTACACACATGTAGGTCTGACCAGGAGTCTGATTGGGTCAGATTCTTTGTTGTCAGTTCCAGGGACACACAGAGAAAGTTCCCCAGTACAAGGTAAGAAGCAGAGACCACAGCCTGAGCTTCATTCACAAAGCTGAGGTGTTGGTCCAGCAAATCATGATCATAGTGCTTCTTATTTTGAGTTCCTCTTTCTTCTTCTAATATATACATATCATGAAAAAGTCTATAACAAACACGAATTTAAGAACAAACACCTGAACCACTTATATCATTTCCAACAATAATATTTCTTCCGAATTTCATATGAGATTTACAAAAAAGACCAAAAACCAAGGCAACGCCCCTGAAACTGGAAAATAACAGACAACTGGCTTTCATGGAGATTTGCCTGCCAAATCCACCTTTGTCGCCTTCACAGGCCTCCTGCTGGCAGCCCTGCTACCCACCTACTCACATAAGCCAACAACCCACTCACAGAAGCACATGACTGAGCCTCCAGTGTGGTAACACCAGGCCTGTGTCTTTCTTTAGGGCATCTCAGGAGGATTAAATCAACCTGTTGTCTATCTCCTGTGACATAAATGACCAGCTTCAGCCAGATATGAGAGGCAATGTGGAAGATGTGTTATCAAGTCTAAGTTTTCCTTTTGCTGTTTAAGATATGTATGGATATATTGGTGACTATTTTTTAATAGAACCGTTGGCTAACAGAACTATATATAGTGTTTAATTTACATGACCCACTGATTTCGTGTTGAGAAAACAAGTATGTGTAACATTTTAGAAGACATCAGTGGCCCAGCTGGGAAGGGAAGAACTGTAGAGTTCAAGCTTTCTGACGGACTCTGGAGATGAGAGTCCCACTAGCAAAGCCGCAGACTCTGATGCCCGGGAGAGCTAAGGCCTGTAGGGTGGCCAACCCATCTCTTCGCCATCTCCCTTCCACATTCTACTTGCTTCCTGATGATGCTTCAGCTGCCCACCACACCTGCTTAGGCCCGATGCTCAGGCCACTCTTCCGTCCTCAGTGTCACCTTTCCTGAACATCCCAGCCTCATTCTGCCCTTTCCTCAAGACTTCAGCATCTCGTGTAGTCAATGCAATCGACGTTAGAACCTGTGTTTTCCACCACTCGCTTTGCAAGGCAAACCATTTTAAATGATGGTATTATAAGCCAGACAGATGGATTCGGTACCATGTGTACTAATTAATAACTAAGTATCTCAGAGAGTCCTTCATACTCCCTGAGGCCTGTTTCACCATCAATAAAATAAGCATAAAAAATTTAGTCCATGGGGTTGTTCTGATGAACCACAATAATAACGTATATAAAGTATTCAGAATTGTCACATGATCAATGAATGTAACCTGCTTTTGCCAGTCTCAGTTTTCCAGTAAACTGCTAGGAGGCTGGAGATCACCTCTGTTATCAACAGAAAGCCTTCCTGTCTATGCAGCAGGCCCCGAGGTGCCTGTATTTAATGGTCATCCACTTGGTGCTATTCACTGACCATGGTATAAGCCCTGGGGAACTCAGGCACATATGGACACCATGCTGCCTATCTAGCTTGTTTGGGTCAGGTTGTCCACGGTTGCCAAAGCTTCTGGAAATGCTTTCCTTGTGGTCCTCTGAGGCTTGTTCATATTGAGCTACTTGTGCTATCCTTGTGCAAGGATTGATTTCTCTATCCATTTCTACACCAAACAAAAGCAAAATGGAAGAACTCTACACCAAGAATCTATATGTTTCACTCATCTTCAGAAGATCCAAAGAGTCTCAAGGAGTAGACTCTTCTGTGAACTGGGAAAAATCATCCGTCTCTCTGTCTCTCTCTCTCTCTCTCTCTCTCCTTCTCTCCCTCTCTCCCTCTCTCCCTCTCTCCCTCTCTCCCTCCCTTCCTCCTTCTCTCTTTTCCTTCCTTCTCCCTTTCTTTTTGTCATTGTTGCTGAGAAGGGCTCTTTCATTGAGGCTAGGCTTGCCTAGAAATGTGCTGTGTGGCCTTGCAATTGTTTGTCTCAGCATCCCCAGCACGGGTATAAGAGGCATGTGCCTGTTCCCTTAGCTGATGCTCAGCTTCTGTATGAACAGCGTCTTCCCATTTCTCGGAGCTTCTAGGGCACATCTATATTCCTTGGTGGGAGGTCTAATTGTCTGTCTTTTAGCATCTACTAAAGCATGTCTTAAATACTGTGAACCCTCTAGAGAGAAATTTTGTAGTAGTCTCTTTAAAAATGATTTTCTTTATCTAGTCAAATGAAGAAGACTTTGTCACCAAAATCCTACCTAGATATCTTTAAAGATATCTGTGTTTATTCTTTTTCTTACACACCCTTATTCCATCAAATATAGGACATGAAAAAACTATACATACATTTGATGAACTTAAATTACTGAATACGAATGGATCATAGAGAACTGACATGTATTCTTTTATTAAAAGTTATCAGAGCGCTAAATATATGAAGGTCTCAGAAGGCATGCTGGGTTACTTTCTGAATGCCCTCAGACAGGAGTCAAAGGAAGTACCGATGACCTACTTGACATAGCTTTGTAATAACAACACGAATCTGGAGGGTGTGCTTTTTGGAGGCACCCACAACACATGGCCTTTGCTCCCATCTTCAGACCAGAAGATCCCGTTCTCTTTCTCCTGTTGCTCATTCATGTAGTGAAGCCTCTCAGGATGGTGGTTCTCAGAAATCTGATAAAAGTCCTTGGCTCTACAGGCCTTTCATTCACAAAAAACATCAACCAACTTTCTCTCTGTGTGTCTTTTTTTTCTTCCTTTCTTCCTTTCTTCCCTTCTTTCTTTCTCTCTTTCTTTCTTTCTTTTTCTTTCTTTCTTTCTTTTTTTTTTGAACCAAAGGTATGATGCCTTTCTCCTTGCAGAAATCTCTCAGAGTCAGCTAAGTAGGCTGACTGAAAACACCTGTACTATTTAGAGGAGCAAGCACTTTACAAGAGTCTCCACCCTGTAGTCCTCTAGTATTAGCTTCGAGTTGAACAAGAAAACTGGCACAGAGCCACACCTCCCTCCAATGAAAATGCTGGCAATCTTCTTTTCCTTTTTGTCTTTGAAAATTAGTTGTCACGGCAACACAAAAGCTTCCCTCCCTTAAAGTCCTTAAATCATATTATTTAAAGATGATTAAAAAGAAAACAAAGCAGAACCTAAGAGATGAATGTAGTTCATCCCGGGAGCCTCTGAGATGCTCACATAACGGTCTGAGAGTACCGGATCTCTTTCCTGCCTTTCATGTGGTTTTTCTCAGCAAGGTTTCTGGCATGGAGCACAGGTCCTTGAAGAAGCTGACACTCTTCAAGAGATGCCTTCTTAGTGGTAGTTTCCAGTGAGAACTGGGGGTGGGGAGAGGATACCAATTTCAAGTCTGGGAACATCTAAGAAAGTTATTACATGGAATCCAAACCTTCTGGAAACTCTCCACGGCAGCCTGTTCCACCTAGATAATGCTGCAAAGGATACCAGCCAATCATTTCTCCCATTCTTTCCTGGCGGTACACGTCAGCTCTGGACACACAGCCACCCAACTAATAACTGTACTTCCTAGCTTTCCTGGTAAAAGGTATGGCCACATAATGAGGCTGTAACTGACTCGAAGTATCCCACCTCTACCTTTTGCCACTGTTGTCGTGTTGGCTTGATGGGGCTGATATTGGAGAGGATATGACCATGAGCATGGAATGTCTAGGTGACTATGCAAATGAGGCTTTGCTAGACTGGAGAGGGGGACACTGTGGAGCTCCAGTGTCAGCCTTTCCTTCCACTGAGCCAGCGTTTTGATAATTTCTTGAAAAAGTTCTTCCTTTTAGTGTGGGCCTCCAGGGGCATTCCCTTCTAGCTGAATATTTAAGATTTTGAATCAATCATCCTCAAACAGACATAATACTTTCAAAACATACTGATAAAGGACAGCAGCAAGTCCCACACGGTCCCACACACTGTTGACCCATGTTAGCTTGCTTCACATGAGCTAGATAAAGGTAAGGCCCAGAAATTCAGGCCTTGGCATAAGAGACTGTATTATAATGGACATTGAAGATGTACAAAATTTCTAAGTGGCCACCAGAACACAGATGATTATATGACTGAGGGCCTAGACAAATGTCATTAAAACTTCTTTCCAAGGAACAAATGTGGCCATGCACAGTTCAGTTGAGCTAAGGCCTCACATCAAAAGCACATGCCAGCATCATACTATATTTGTTCTCAAGGTACCATGAATGACTTTGAGGTTTTCTTTCATTAAAGTGAAAATGTCTTCAGAACTAACTCTTTTGACTTACTGATTACAATGTCTGTTGAACCGTCAGCCTACCCTGCAGTTTCATCCTAGGGCTGAGGTTTCCCTTGGAGCACACTGCGTAGGAAGTCTTTATTACACTAACTGTTACTGCTTTGACCCAGGTCTCAGCTCATATGGATGGATTGCTGTCATAATGCCCTATAACAAATTTCTTTTTCTTTTGCCTCTTGCTGACCCAAGTCTATTCTCTATGCCACTGTGTTTTTCTCATTGAAGTGCAAAGACAATGGAACCGAGTTTCTGTCTAAAACTGCTGGCTCCTATCACCTGCAGGATGATGTAGAACGCAATGCTGGCCTTCTCTGTTTCTCTCCCTGCTTAGGATGCCTTCTGTCGATGAGTTTGGATAACTTCTCATTCCTCAAAGCTCCATCTTTGATGATCTCTGAGAGCCAGTGCTGTTCGTTGCCTCTCTTTATTACTTTGCACATACTTTTGTCTTATAACCTCTCATATCATGTGATCTGGGATAATTGTCTATTTACAGAATTGTCTTCTTAAGAACAAAAACTATATCTCTCTTTTTCTTGACCTTTGTGTGCTTAGTACATTCCATCATGCCGGAACATGGCAAAATCTCAATAGATATTTTGTCAATGTAAAATCCATGCTGTAAAAATTAGCAACTTCCGTTTGCTAATACAAAGTGATAGACCAAGGGTTCTCAACCTATAGGTCTCGACCCCTTCACAGGGGTTGCCTAAGACCTTTGGAAAACACAGATATTTACATTACAACTCATAACAGCAAAATTAGTTAGGAAGTATCAACGAAAATAATTTCATGGTTGGGGGTCACCACAACATGAGGAGTTGATCAAAGGGTCTCAGTATTAGGAAAGTTGAGAACCACTGTGATAGACAAATAGAAGAGAGTTTTCAGTAATTTAGGTAATTTCCTTTACAGCCCTGTGTAGAGGAAAGGTCATGCTGCAAAATACCCATATGTCTGACTTGGACGTGGTGAGGACCTGCTCCATCTTTGGAGGTAGGGGAACATTTACTTGAACTGCAAGTTAACTGGCATTCTCTTAAAATCCATATTTGGAAGTCCTTAGGATGTGGCTTCAATTAAAGATGGAAGCTTTACAAAAATAATCAAATTAAAACTAGGGTGTTAGTGTATTACTGAGGTTTAATTACTACACCTACCAACCCATATGTTAAAGTTCTAAGCCTACCAGAGTGGTATTTGGGAACAGGTTGCTACGAAGGTAATTAAATTCAAATGAGGTCACTGGGGGGCCCTTATCTAACTTAACTGGTGTCCTATCAAAGAGGGAAAGGAGACACACAGGGATGCACAGAGGAGAAAAGTTGTCTGCTGGTTAAGGAGAGGTTAGGAAAAAACCAAACCTGACAATACCTTGATCTTAAACTTCTAGACTCTTAGCATCCCTTGTTAACAGTTCTTGTTGACATACTCAGGAACTGAATCATAAATGTCACCTCCAGAAGAAACATTAACAATTGACCCTTTTCCTCTTTGAGATGGTAAAACAGAGACCCAAGAGAGGAAAGTCTTTTCTAGTAGCTTTACTGGCTGGATGAGGTCTCCATAGGCTTCTACTCAGAGCATCATGTTTCTCCACTTGCTGTCCCTCCATACCTTACAGCAGCCTGCTTCCTATGTACATACTACATAACACACACACATACACACACACACACACACACACACACTAGTGTTTCAGTCATCCTCAGGGTGGCTTAAATGCTTAAATGAGTAAAGTCATCTTCAGTGTTAGCTTAGGATATCCTGAGCCAAATGCCCTTGAGTGTAAACTTTATGGCTTGCCGAGATTTTACTATGCACCAGTTATATTCTTGTCAAGCTATTTGGAAGCATGGAAGGAGTACTCATCTCCATTTTTAGATAGGTTTGTGTAAAATTTTGCTTCCTTGTTCCTAAACAGGCTTTTACAATGGACGAGAGCAGCCTGGCACAATGGGTATTTTGCCCTTGTCTCCAAGAAAAACTAGAGGGTTTTTTTCATCATGATTTCCTAAGGTATTTTAAATGCAGTCACTCTTCTATGACTACCTATAAGAATTGAGTACCAGATAGCTCAGTTCTCCCACTGGCTCTGCGTATGATCTTACTCAAGCCTTTCATAGTTTTTCTTGTTCCCTTTACTTCATTCATAGTGTGAAGATGTTCACACTATCTATAGTATTTGATTTCTGTGAGGGTTGATGATGTCCTAGCCATGTAGGCAGTACATAGTGAACAATCAAAGCCTATCTGCTGTCTGTTATAGATGAAGAATAAAAGTCTCAGAGAAAGCTGAGCTTTTTTATGCCTGTAATTAAAAAGAAACCTCTGGGATCGTATTCTGGAAGCTTCCCACTATACAGTACTGTTTGCTTAGTTTTGTCAGGATGCTCTGAATGACTGTGGGCAGGGAGGACCCGGATAGAATAGCCTACACATGGTTTGTGGGCCACATTTAGAAAGCAGAGAGATGATTGACTATTTCCATGACATAACTGCATTAGGTTTATGACAGAATTCAAAGGAATATTCTAGGGTACAGCAGGAGTATTTCCTATCTGAGAGTCTTCTGGGTGGTGGGAAGTCTCTGTCACAGGAAGTGCTATGCTGAAGACGTAATGTAGCTACAGTTCTCTCTCCTCTGTCCCCATCCATCTAGTGTGTCACATAGAATCGACATCTATTCAGGTTGGAGTCTCAGTGGGATGACCCTTGCTCCATTCCTCAGAAAGGACAATGTCAGGGTATAAGAAGTACCTTTTGGGGCTCTCCCTGAACCTTCCCGTACAGAGACACACAGTCTGGCATGAGAGAGCACTGGTCTATTCTGTATCTTTGTGGTTAGATTGGCTTACATAATCAGCATTCTCCTCCAACAGAACAATGATGCTTTCTACCCAGGAAAGGAGAAAACCTACTCAGAATACTTAGATCTAGGCCTTGATTCCACTAGTTGAAGAAGCTTGAGGAGATAGTTAAATTCTGTGAACTTCAAGTTCCTCATCTGTAATATCAAGCTGGTAGCAGCACCTGCCCAGCAAATTTATTGTGAATCAAAGAGAGGATACAGTTAAAAGTACCTTGCCAGTATGGCTGTGATTCCTCAGGTCCTCTAACTGGGGCTCTAAGATTCACAGTCCATTCACAGCACAAGCCCTTCCCTTATAGCCTATACATTATTATGGAGTAAATGTCTTATGTCTTATATTTACAATGCATTGCTGAGGTGCAGAGATCAGACATCGTATCTATTCCCTTCTCTTGCAGCATAAGTACTTATTGATGGCCCAGAACATAAGTAGTGAACTGTTTATCATTGGCAAAGAACTATCTCATCATAACAGAGCATGGATTTAGGACCTGAAACCTGTAATCCCTTTCCTACATATCCTTGAATACTGGATCCAAAGCAGAAGGCACAGAGAAAGTCTTGCCCTTGGAGACCTGAGTCTGGCTCAGATTCTGTGTCCCCCTTCTTCCCTGTTTATTCCTTATCTGTGAATCAAATGTAATACAATGTCACCTCAGGCCAACATGGAAAACATCCTTGTTGAATGTACCTGGAGGCTTTGACGATATAAAGCAAACGTGAAACATCATATTGTGGGCAAAGCTTGGCTGTGGAAGCAGAGCTATTGGAGTAGTTAGCATTGGATCTGCCATTGATGAGGTACTCAAGTGCTTACCTGAGACTTCTTGCCTGCATTCTTCTTGCCATAGGTTGAAGATCTTAGAGCGACTGCTGACAGGGTTGCTTACAGTGCAGTTGTAGGTGCTGTCTTGATGCTGGCTGCTAAGCCTGACGTGCAGGAGGTGAGAGGAGTTGGCTTGGCTCAGCAGGTGGGTACCAGCCTCGTCACTCCAGCTGTAAGCCACATGATCCCCTTCCTTCACCAGGCAGGCAACCAGCAAGCTGCAGGTCCCATTCTCAGTCTCTTGGGTTTTGTTTAGCACTTTAATCTCTGGAGTGGAGACCTGCTCTGTCAGGAGGAGGAGCAAGGGAACCATCACTGAAACAAAGGTCCCGGAACTGTCCACTTACTTATTTGTCAAAACAAAGTCTAGAGGAAATGTCATTTTCCCCTCGCTGAGAAACCTTACGTGTGAGTTGTCGCTGCTGGGGAACTGTGGCCCATATTATCCCTCACCCCACTCTGCTCACTCCAGGAGTCTCTTCAGATGGAACAGAGAAGCATGTGGCTTATGGTTCCTTTCTGCTGATACTGTTAGGATACTGCCTGCCTCCTGATGCTCGCCATCTAGCTTGCTCTGCCTTATTCTATCAGGAATAAGATAGGGTTTGACTGGCTTATGGGTACAACACCCTAGATGATGAGCTAAGAACATGAGCTTTCAGTGGTAGGCTTTCATAAGGGGTGTGTGTGTGTGTGTGTGTGTGTGTGTCTGTCTGTCTGTCTGTCTGTCTGTCAAAGGCTTTGTGGGTCTAAAGCAGTGGTAGGGTTTTTAATCTTAGCTACAGGTCCTATCATTCATACAATCCCAATGCCATAAGACAGGCAAGGTCTCTCTCTCTCTCTCTCTCTCTCTCTCTCTCTCTCTCTCTCTCTCTCTC